>NW_027439358.1:55000-133208 GCF_964188355.1 Buteo buteo
CTTAGGGCTAGGGTTAGGGCTAGGGTTAGGGTTAGGGTTAGGGTTAGGGTTTAGGGTTATGGTTAGGGTTAGGGGTTAGGGGTTAGGGGTTAGGCTTAGGGTTAGCGTTACGGTTAGGGGTTAGGGGTTAGGGTTAGGGCTAAGGTTAGGGTTAGGGTTAGGGTTAGGGTTAGGGCTAGGGTTAGGGTTAGGGTTAGGGTTACGGCTAGGGTTAGGGTTAGGGTTAGGTTAGGCTTAGGGTTAGGAGTTAGGGTTAGGGTTTCTATTAGGTTAGTTTTAAGGGCTAAGGTTAGTTTTAGGGTTAAGGTTGGGTTAGGGTTAGGATTAGGGTTAGGGTACGACTTAGGGCTAGGGTTAGGGCTAGGGTTAGGGTTAGGGTTAGGGTTAGGGTTTAGGGTTATGGTTAGGGTTAGGGGTTAGGGGTTAGGGGTTAGGCTTAGGGTTAGCGTTACGGTTAGGGGTTAGGGGTTAGGGTTAGGGCTAAGGTTAGGGTTAGGGTTAGGGTTAGGGTTAGGGCTAGGGTTAGGGTTAGGGTTAGGGTTACGGCTAGGGTTAGGGTTAGGGTTAGGTTAGGCTTAGGGTTAGGAGTTAGGGTTAGGGTTTCTATTAGGTTAGTTTTAAGGGCTAAGGTTAGATTTAGGGTTAAGGTTGGGTTAGGGTTAGGATTAGGGTTAGGGTACGACTTAGGGCTAGGGTTAGGGCTAGGGTTAGGGTTAGGGTTAGGGTTAGGGTTTAGGGTTATGGTTAGGGTTAGGGGTTAGGGGTTAGGGGTTAGGCTTAGGGTTAGCGTTACGGTTAGGGGTTAGGGGTTAGGGTTAGGGCTAAGGTTAGGGTTAGGGTTAGGGTTAGGGTTAGGGCTAGGGTTAGGGTTAGGGTTAGGGTTACGGCTAGGGTTAGGGTTAGGGTTAGGTTAGGCTTAGGGTTAGGAGTTAGGGTTAGGGTTTCTATTAGGTTAGTTTTAAGGGCTAAGGTTAGTTTTAGGGTTAAGGTTGGGTTAGGGTTAGGATTAGGGTTAGGGTACGACTTAGGGCTAGGGTTAGGGCTAGGGTTAGGGTTAGGGTTAGGGTTAGGGTTTAGGGTTAGGGTTAGGGTTAGGGGTTAGGGGTTAGGGGTTAGGCTTAGGGTTAGCGTTACAGGTTAGGGGTTAGGGGTTAGGGTTAGGGCTAAGGTTAGGGTTAGGGTTAGGGTTAGGGCTAGGGTTAGGGTTAGGGTTAGGGTTACGGCTAGGGTTAGGGTTAGGGTTAGGTTAGGCTTAGGGTTAGGAGTTAGGGTTAGGGTTTCTATTAGGTTAGTTTTAAGGGCTAAGGTTAGTTTTAGGGTTAAGGTTGGGTTAGGGTTAGGATTAGGGTTAGGGTACGACTTAGGGCTAGGGTTAGGGCTAGGGTTAGGGTTAGGGTTAGGGTTAGGGTTTAGGGTTATGGTTAGGGTTAGGGGTTAGGGGTTAGGGGTTAGGCTTAGGGTTAGCGTTACGGTTAGGGGTTAGGGGTTAGGGTTAGGGCTAAGGTTAGGGTTAGGGTTAGGGTTAGGGTTAGGGCTAGGGTTAGGGTTAGGGTTAGGGTTACGGCTAGGGTTAGGGTTAGGGTTAGGTTAGGCTTAGGGTTAGGAGTTAGGGTTAGGGTTTCTATTAGGTTAGTTTTAAGGGCTAAGGTTAGTTTTAGGGTTAAGGTTGGGTTAGGGTTAGGATTAGGGTTAGGGTACGACTTAGGGCTAGGGTTAGGGCTAGGGTTAGGGTTAGGGTTAGGGTTAGGGTTTAGGGTTATGGTTAGGGTTAGGGGTTAGGGGTTAGGCTTAGGGTTAGCGTTACGGTTAGGGGTTAGGGGTTAGGGTTAGGGCTAAGGTTAGGGTTAGGGTTAGGGTTAGGGTTAGGGCTAGGGTTAGGGTTACGGCTAGGGTTAGGGTTAGGGTTAGGTTAGGCTTAGGGTTAGGAGTTAGGGTTAGGGTTTCTATTAGGTTAGTTTTAAGGGCTAAGGTTAGTTTTAGGGTTAAGGTTGGATTAGGGTTAGGATTAGGGTTAGGGTACGACTTAGGGCTAGGGTTAGGGCTAGGGTTAGGTTTAGGGTTTAGGGTTATGGTTAGGGTTAGGGGTTAGGGGTTAGGGGTTAGGCTTAGGGTTAGCGTTACGGTTAGGGGTTAGGGGTTAGGGTTAGGGCTAAGGTTAGGGTTAGGGTTAGGGTTAGGGTTAGGGCTAGGGTTAGGGTTAGGGTTAGGGTTACGGCTAGGGTTAGGGTTAGGGTTAGGTTAGGCTTAGGGTTAGGAGTTAGGGTTAGGGTTTCTATTAGGTTAGTTTTAAGGGCTAAGGTTAGTTTTAGGGTTAAGGTTGGGTTAGGGTTAGGATTAGGGTTAGGGTACGACTTAGGGCTAGGGTTAGGGCTAGGGTTAGGGTTAGGGTTAGGGTTAGGGTTTAGGGTTATGGTTAGGGTTAGGGGTTAGGGGTTAGGGGTTAGGCTTAGGGTTAGCGTTACGGTTAGGGGTTAGGGGTTAGGGTTAGGGCTAAGGTTAGGGTTAGGGTTAGGGTTAGGGTTAGGGCTAGGGTTAGGGTTAGGGTTAGGGTTACGGCTAGGGTTAGGGTTAGGGTTAGGTTAGGCTTAGGGTTAGGAGTTAGGGTTAGGGTTTCTATTAGGTTAGTTTTAAGGGCTAAGGTTAGTTTTAGGGTTAAGGTTGGGTTAGGGTTAGGATTAGGGTTAGGGTACGACTTAGGGCTAGGGTTAGGGCTAGGGTTAGGGTTAGGGTTAGGGTTAGGGTTTAGGGTTATGGTTAGGGTTAGGGGTTAGGGGTTAGGGGTTAGGCTTAGGGTTAGCGTTACGGTTAGGGGTTAGGGGTTAGGGTTAGGGCTAAGGTTAGGGTTAGGGTTAGGGTTAGGGTTAGGGCTAGGGTTAGGGTTAGGGTTAGGGTTACGGCTAGGGTTAGGGTTAGGGTTAGGTTAGGCTTAGGGTTAGGAGTTAGGGTTAGGGTTTCTATTAGGTTAGTTTTAAGGGCTAAGGTTAGTTTTAGGGTTAAGGTTGGGTTAGGGTTAGGATTAGGGTTAGGGTACGACTTAGGGCTAGGGTTAGGGCTAGGGTTAGGGTTAGGGTTAGGGTTAGGGTTTAGGGTTATGGTTAGGGTTAGGGGTTAGGGGTTAGGGGTTAGGCTTAGGGTTAGCGTTACGGTTAGGGGTTAGGGGTTAGGGTTAGGGCTAAGGTTAGGGTTAGGGTTAGGGTTAGGGTTAGGGCTAGGGTTAGGGTTAGGGTTAGGGTTACGGCTAGGGTTAGGGTTAGGGTTAGGTTAGGCTTAGGGTTAGGAGTTAGGGTTAGGGTTTCTATTAGGTTAGTTTTAAGGGCTAAGGTTAGTTTTAGGGTTAAGGTTGGGTTAGGGTTAGGATTAGGGTTAGGGTACGACTTAGGGCTAGGGTTAGGGCTAGGGTTAGGGTTAGGGTTAGGGTTAGGGTTTAGGGTTATGGTTAGGGTTAGGGGTTAGGGGTTAGGGGTTAGGCTTAGGGTTAGCGTTACGGTTAGGGGTTAGGGGTTAGGGTTAGGGCTAAGGTTAGGGTTAGGGTTAGGGTTAGGGTTAGGGCTAGGGTTAGGGTTAGGGTTAGGGTTACGGCTAGGGTTAGGGTTAGGGTTAGGTTAGGCTTAGGGTTAGGAGTTAGGGTTAGGGTTTCTATTAGGTTAGTTTTAAGGGCTAAGGTTAGTTTTAGGGTTAAGGTTGGGTTAGGGTTAGGATTAGGGTTAGGGTACGACTTAGGGCTAGGGTTAGGGCTAGGGTTAGGGTTAGGGTTAGGGTTAGGGTTAGGGGTTAGGGGTTAGGGGTTAGGCTTAGGGTTAGCGTTACGGTTAGGGGTTAGGGGTTAGGGTTAGGGCTAAGGTTAGGGTTAGGGTTAGGGTTAGGGTTAGGGCTAGGGTTAGGGTTAGGGTTACGGCTAGGGTTAGGGTTAGGGTTAGGTTAGGCTTAGGGTTAGGAGTTAGGGTTAGGGTTTCTATTAGGTTAGTTTTAAGGGCTAAGGTTAGTTTTAGGGTTAAGGTTGGGTTAGGGTTAGGATTAGGGTTAGGGTACGACTTAGGGCTAGGGTTAGGGCTAGGGTTAGGGTTAGGGTTAGGGTTAGGGTTTAGGGTTATGGTTAGGGTTAGGGGTTAGGGGTTAGGCTTAGGGTTAGCGTTACGGTTTTGGGTTAGGGGTTAGGGTTAGGGCTAAGGTTAGGGTTAGGGTTAGGGTTAGGGCTAGGGTTAGGGTTAGGGTTAGGGTTACGGCTAGGGTTAGGGTTAGGGTTAGGTTAGGCTTAGGGTTAGGAGTTAGGGTTAGGGTTTCTATTAGGTTAGTTTTAAGGGCTAAGGTTAGTTTTAGGGTTAAGGTTGGGTTAGGGTTAGGATTAGGGTTAGGGTACGACTTAGGGCTAGGGTTAGGGCTAGGGTTAGGGTTAGGGTTAGGGTTAGGGTTTAGGGTTATGGTTAGGGTTAGGGGTTAGGGGTTAGGGGTTAGGCTTAGGGTTAGCGTTACGGTTTTGGGTTAGGGGTTAGGGTTAGGGCTAAGGTTAGGGTTAGGGTTAGGGTTAGGGCTAGGGTTAGGGTTAGGGTTAGGGTTACGGCTAGGGTTAGGGTTAGGGTTAGGTTAGGCTTAGGGTTAGGAGTTAGGGTTAGGGTTTCTATTAGGTTAGTTTTAAGGGCTAAGGTTAGTTTTAGGGTTAAGGTTGGGTTAGGGTTAGGATTAGGGTTAGGGTACGACTTAGGGCTAGGGTTAGGGCTAGGGTTAGGGTTAGGGTTAGGGTTAGGGTTTAGGGTTATGGTTAGGGTTAGGGGTTAGGGGTTAGGGGTTAGGCTTAGGGTTAGCGTTACGGTTAGGGGTTAGGGGTTAGGGTTAGGGCTAAGGTTAGGGTTAGGGTTAGGGTTAGGGTTAGGGCTAGGGTTAGGGTTAGGGTTAGGGTTACGGCTAGGGTTAGGGTTAGGGTTAGGTTAGGCTTAGGGTTAGGAGTTAGGGTTAGGGTTTCTATTAGGTTAGTTTTAAGGGCTAAGGTTAGTTTTAGGGTTAAGGTTGGGTTAGGGTTAGGATTAGGGTTAGGGTACGACTTAGGGCTAGGGTTAGGGCTAGGGTTAGGGTTAGGGTTAGGGTTAGGGTTTAGGGTTATGGTTAGGGTTAGGGGTTAGGGGTTAGGGGTTAGGCTTAGGGTTAGCGTTACGGTTAGGGGTTAGGGGTTAGGGTTAGGGATAAGGTTAGGGTTAGGGTTAGGGTTAGGGCTAGGGTTAGGGTTAGGGTTAGGGTTACGGCTAGGGTTAGGGTTAGGGTTAGGTTAGGCTTAGGGTTAGGAGTTAGGGTTAGGGTTTCTATTAGGTTAGTTTTAAGGGCTAAGGTTAGTTTTAGGGTTAAGGTTGGGTTAGGGTTAGGATTAGGGTTAGGGTTAGGGTTAGGGCTAGGGTTAGGGCTAGGGTTAGGGTTAGGGTTAGGGTTACGGCTAGGGTTAGGGTTAGGGTTAGGTTAGGCTTAGGGTTAGGAGTTAGGGTTAGGGTTTCTATTAGGTTAGTTTTAAGGGCTAAGGTTAGTTTTAGGGTTAAGGTTGGGTTAGGGTTAGGATTAGGGTTAGGGTACGACTTAGGGCTAGGGTTAGGGCTAGGGTTAGGGTTAGGGTTAGGGTTAGGGTTTAGGGTTATGGTTAGGGTTAGGGGTTAGGGGTTAGGCTTAGGGTTAGCGTTACGGTTAGGGGTTAGGGGTTAGGGTTAGGGCTAAGGTTAGGGTTAGGGTTAGGGTTAGGGTTAGGGCTAGGGTTAGGGTTACGGCTAGCGTTAGGGTTAGGGTTAGGTTAGGCTTAGGGTTAGGAGTTAGGGTTAGGGTTTCTATTAGGTTAGTTTTAAGGGCTAAGGTTAGTTTTAGGGTTAAGGTTGGATTAGGGTTAGGATTAGGGTTAGGGTACGACTTAGGGCTAGGGTTAGGGCTAGGGTTAGGTTTAGGGTTTAGGGTTATGGTTAGGGTTAGGGGTTAGGGGTTAGGGGTTAGGCTTAGGGTTAGCGTTACGGTTAGGGGTTAGGGGTTAGGGTTAGGGCTAAGGTTAGGGTTAGGGTTAGGGTTAGGGTTAGGGCTAGGGTTAGGGCTAGGGTTAGGGTTAGGGTTAGGTTAGGCTTAGGGTTAGGAGTTAGGGTTAGGGTTTCTATTAGGTTAGCTTTAAGGGCTAAGGTTAGTTTTAGGGTTAAGGTTGGGTTAGGGTTAGGATTAGGGTTAGGGTACGACTTAGGGCTAGGGTTAGGGCTAGGGTTAGGGTTAGGGTTAGGGTTAGGGTTTAGGGTTATGGTTAGGGTTAGGGGTTAGGGGTTAGGGGTTAGGCTTAGGGTTAGCGTTACGGTTAGGGGTTAGGGGTTAGGGTTAGGGCTAAGGTTAGGGTTAGGGTTAGGGTTAGGGTTAGGGCTAGGGTTAGGGTTAGGGTTAGGGTTACGGCTAGGGTTAGGGTTAGGGTTAGGTTAGGCTTAGGGTTAGGAGTTAGGGTTAGGGTTTCTATTAGGTTAGTTTTAAGGGCTAAGGTTAGTTTTAGGGTTAAGGTTGGGTTAGGGTTAGGATTAGGGTTAGGGTACGACTTAGGGCTAGGGTTAGGGCTAGGGTTAGGGTTAGGGTTAGGGTTAGGGTTTAGGGTTATGGTTAGGGTTAGGGGTTAGGGGTTAGGGGTTAGGCTTAGGGTTAGCGTTACGGTTAGGGGTTAGGGGTTAGGGTTAGGGCTAAGGTTAGGGTTAGGGTTAGGGTTAGGGTTAGGGCTAGGGTTAGGGTTAGGGTTAGGGTTACGGCTAGGGTTAGGGTCAGGGTTAGGTTAGGCTTAGGGTTAGGAGTTAGGGTTAGGGTTTCTATTAGGTTAGTTTTAAGGGCTAAGGTTAGTTTTAGGGTTAAGGTTGGGTTAGGGTTAGGATTAGGGTTAGGGTACGACTTAGGGCTAGGGTTAGGGCTAGGGTTAGGGTTAGGGTTAGGGTTAGGGTTTAGGGTTATGGTTAGGGTTAGGGGTTAGGGGTTAGGGGTTAGGCTTAGGGTTAGCGTTACGGTTAGGGGTTAGGGGTTAGGGTTAGGGCTAAGGTTAGGGTTAGGGTTAGGGTTAGGGTTAGGGCTAGGGTTAGGGTTAGGGTTAGGGTTACGGCTAGGGTTAGGGTTAGGGTTAGGTTAGGCTTAGGGTTAGGAGTTAGGGTTAGGGTTTCTATTAGGTTAGTTTTAAGGGCTAAGGTTAGATTTAGGGTTAAGGTTGGGTTAGGGTTAGGATTAGGGTTAGGGTACGACTTAGGGCTAGGGTTAGGGCTAGGGTTAGGGTTAGGGTTAGGGTTAGGGTTTAGGGTTATGGTTAGGGTTAGGGGTTAGGGGTTAGGGGTTAGGCTTAGGGTTAGCGTTACGGTTAGGGGTTAGGGGTTAGGGTTAGGGCTAAGGTTAGGGTTAGGGTTAGGGTTAGGGTTAGGGCTAGGGTTAGGGTTAGGGTTAGGGTTACGGCTAGGGTTAGGGTTAGGGTTAGGTTAGGCTTAGGGTTAGGAGTTAGGGTTAGGGTTTCTATTAGGTTAGTTTTAAGGGCTAAGGTTAGTTTTAGGGTTAAGGTTGGGTTAGGGTTAGGATTAGGGTTAGGGTACGACTTAGGGCTAGGGTTAGGGCTAGGGTTAGGGTTAGGGTTAGGGTTAGGGTTTAGGGTTATGGTTAGGGTTAGGGGTTAGGGGTTAGGGGTTAGGCTTAGGGTTAGCGTTACAGTTAGGGGTTAGGGGTTAGGGTTAGGGCTAAGGTTAGGGTTAGGGTTAGGGTTAGGGCTAGGGTTAGGGTTAGGGTTAGGGTTACGGCTAGGGTTAGGGTTAGGGTTAGGTTAGGCTTAGGGTTAGGAGTTAGGGTTAGGGTTTCTATTAGGTTAGTTTTAAGGGCTAAGGTTAGTTTTAGGGTTAAGGTTGGGTTAGGGTTAGGATTAGGGTTAGGGTACGACTTAGGGCTAGGGTTAGGGCTAGGGTTAGGGTTAGGGTTAGGGTTAGGGTTTAGGGTTATGGTTAGGGTTAGGGGTTAGGGGTTAGGGGTTAGGCTTAGGGTTAGCGTTACGGTTAGGGGTTAGGGGTTAGGGTTAGGGCTAAGGTTAGGGTTAGGGTTAGGGTTAGGGTTAGGGCTAGGGTTAGGGTTAGGGTTAGGGTTACGGCTAGGGTTAGGGTTAGGGTTAGGTTAGGCTTAGGGTTAGGAGTTAGGGTTAGGGTTTCTATTAGGTTAGTTTTAAGGGCTAAGGTTAGTTTTAGGGTTAAGGTTGGGTTAGGGTTAGGATTAGGGTTAGGGTACGACTTAGGGCTAGGGTTAGGGCTAGGGTTAGGGTTAGGGTTAGGGTTAGGGTTTAGGGTTATGGTTAGGGTTAGGGGTTAGGGGTTAGGCTTAGGGTTAGCGTTACGGTTAGGGGTTAGGGGTTAGGGTTAGGGCTAAGGTTAGGGTTAGGGTTAGGGTTAGGGTTAGGGCTAGGGTTAGGGTTACGGCTAGGGTTAGGGTTAGGGTTAGGTTAGGCTTAGGGTTAGGAGTTAGGGTTAGGGTTTCTATTAGGTTAGTTTTAAGGGCTAAGGTTAGTTTTAGGGTTAAGGTTGGATTAGGGTTAGGATTAGGGTTAGGGTACGACTTAGGGCTAGGGTTAGGGCTAGGGTTAGGTTTAGGGTTTAGGGTTATGGTTAGGGTTAGGGGTTAGGGGTTAGGGGTTAGGCTTAGGGTTAGCGTTACGGTTAGGGGTTAGGGGTTAGGGTTAGGGCTAAGGTTAGGGTTAGGGTTAGGGTTAGGGTTAGGGCTAGGGTTAGGGTTAGGGTTAGGGTTACGGCTAGGGTTAGGGTTAGGGTTAGGTTAGGCTTAGGGTTAGGAGTTAGGGTTAGGGTTTCTATTAGGTTAGTTTTAAGGGCTAAGGTTAGTTTTAGGGTTAAGGTTGGGTTAGGGTTAGGATTAGGGTTAGGGTACGACTTAGGGCTAGGGTTAGGGCTAGGGTTAGGGTTAGGGTTAGGGTTAGGGTTTAGGGTTATGGTTAGGGTTAGGGGTTAGGGGTTAGGGGTTAGGCTTAGGGTTAGCGTTACGGTTAGGGGTTAGGGGTTAGGGTTAGGGCTAAGGTTAGGGTTAGGGTTAGGGTTAGGGTTAGGGCTAGGGTTAGGGTTAGGGTTAGGGTTACGGCTAGGGTTAGGGTTAGGGTTAGGTTAGGCTTAGGGTTAGGAGTTAGGGTTAGGGTTTCTATTAGGTTAGTTTTAAGGGCTAAGGTTAGTTTTAGGGTTAAGGTTGGGTTAGGGTTAGGATTAGGGTTAGGGTACGACTTAGGGCTAGGGTTAGGGCTAGGGTTAGGGTTAGGGTTAGGGTTAGGGTTTAGGGTTATGGTTAGGGTTAGGGGTTAGGGGTTAGGGGTTAGGCTTAGGGTTAGCGTTACGGTTAGGGGTTAGGGGTTAGGGTTAGGGCTAAGGTTAGGGTTAGGGTTAGGGTTAGGGTTAGGGCTAGGGTTAGGGTTAGGGTTAGGGTTACGGCTAGGGTTAGGGTTAGGGTTAGGTTAGGCTTAGGGTTAGGAGTTAGGGTTAGGGTTTCTATTAGGTTAGTTTTAAGGGCTAAGGTTAGTTTTAGGGTTAAGGTTGGGTTAGGGTTAGGATTAGGGTTAGGGTACGACTTAGGGCTAGGGTTAGGGCTAGGGTTAGGGTTAGGGTTAGGGTTAGGGTTTAGGGTTATGGTTAGGGTTAGGGGTTAGGGGTTAGGGGTTAGGCTTAGGGTTAGCGTTACGGTTAGGGGTTAGGGGTTAGGGTTAGGGCTAAGGTTAGGGTTAGGGTTAGGGTTAGGGTTAGGGCTAGGGTTAGGGTTAGGGTTAGGGTTACGGCTAGGGTTAGGGTTAGGGTTAGGTTAGGCTTAGGGTTAGGAGTTAGGGTTAGGGTTTCTATTAGGTTAGTTTTAAGGGCTAAGGTTAGATTTAGGGTTAAGGTTGGGTTAGGGTTAGGATTAGGGTTAGGGTACGACTTAGGGCTAGGGTTAGGGCTAGGGTTAGGGTTAGGGTTAGGGTTAGGGTTTAGGGTTATGGTTAGGGTTAGGGGTTAGGGGTTAGGGGTTAGGCTTAGGGTTAGCGTTACGGTTAGGGGTTAGGGGTTAGGGTTAGGGCTAAGGTTAGGGTTAGGGTTAGGGTTAGGGTTAGGGCTAGGGTTAGGGTTAGGGTTAGGGTTACGGCTAGGGTTAGGGTTAGGGTTAGGTTAGGCTTAGGGTTAGGAGTTAGGGTTAGGGTTTCTATTAGGTTAGTTTTAAGGGCTAAGGTTAGTTTTAGGGTTAAGGTTGGGTTAGGGTTAGGATTAGGGTTAGGGTACGACTTAGGGCTAGGGTTAGGGCTAGGGTTAGGGTTAGGGTTAGGGTTAGGGTTTAGGGTTATGGTTAGGGTTAGGGGTTAGGGGTTAGGGGTTAGGCTTAGGGTTAGCGTTACGGTTAGGGGTTAGGGGTTAGGGTTAGGGCTAAGGTTAGGGTTAGGGTTAGGGTTAGGGTTAGGGCTAGGGTTAGGGTTAGGGTTAGGGTTACGGCTAGGGTTAGGGTTAGGGTTAGGTTAGGCTTAGGGTTAGGAGTTAGGGTTAGGGTTTCTATTAGGTTAGTTTTAAGGGCTAAGGTTAGTTTTAGGGTTAAGGTTGGGTTAGGGTTAGGATTAGGGTTAGGGTACGACTTAGGGCTAGGGTTAGGGCTAGGGTTAGGGTTAGGGTTAGGGTTAGGGTTTAGGGTTATGGTTAGGGTTAGGGGTTAGGGGTTAGGGGTTAGGCTTAGGGTTAGCGTTACGGTTAGGGGTTAGGGGTTAGGGTTAGGGCTAAGGGTTAGGGTTAGGGTTAGGGTTAGGGTTAGGGCTAGGGTTAGGGTTAGGGTTAGGGTTACGGCTAGGGTTAGGGTTAGGGTTAGGTTAGGCTTAGGGTTAGGAGTTAGGGTTAGGGTTTCTATTAGGTTAGTTTTAAGGGCTAAGGTTAGTTTTAGGGTTAAGGTTGGGTTAGGGTTAGGATTAGGGTTAGGGTACGACTTAGGGCTAGGGTTAGGGCTAGGGTTAGGGTTAGGGTTAGGGTTAGGGTTTAGGGTTATGGTTAGGGTTAGGGGTTAGGGGTTAGGGGTTAGGCTTAGGGTTAGCGTTACGGTTAGGGGTTAGGGGTTAGGGTTAGGGCTAAGGTTAGGGTTAGGGTTAGGGTTAGGGTTAGGGCTAGGGTTAGGGTTAGGGTTAGGGTTACGGCTAGGGTTAGGGTTAGGGTTAGGTTAGGCTTAGGGTTAGGAGTTAGGGTTAGGGTTTCTATTAGGTTAGTTTTAAGGGCTAAGGTTAGTTTTAGGGTTAAGGTTGGGTTAGGGTTAGGATTAGGGTTAGGGTACGACTTAGGGCTAGGGTTAGGGCTAGGGTTAGGGTTAGGGTTAGGGTTAGGGTTTAGGGTTATGGTTAGGGTTAGGGGTTAGGGGTTAGGGGTTAGGCTTAGGGTTAGCGTTACGGTTAGGGGTTAGGGGTTAGGGTTAGGGCTAAGGTTAGGGTTAGGGTTAGGGTTAGGGTTAGGGCTAGGGTTAGGGTTAGGGTTAGGGTTACGGCTAGGGTTAGGGTTAGGGTTAGGTTAGGCTTAGGGTTAGGAGTTAGGGTTAGGGTTTCTATTAGGTTAGTTTTAAGGGCTAAGGTTAGTTTTAGGGTTAAGGTTGGGTTAGGGTTAGGATTAGGGTTAGGGTACGACTTAGGGCTAGGGTTAGGGCTAGGGTTAGGGTTAGGGTTAGGGTTAGGGTTTAGGGTTATGGTTAGGGTTAGGGGTTAGGGGTTAGGGGTTAGGCTTAGGGTTAGCGTTACGGTTAGGGGTTAGGGGTTAGGGTTAGGGCTAAGGTTAGGGTTAGGGTTAGGGTTAGGGTTAGGGCTAGGGTTAGGGTTAGGGTTAGGGTTACGGCTAGGGTTAGGGTTAGGGTTAGGTTAGGCTTAGGGTTAGGAGTTAGGGTTAGGGTTTCTATTAGGTTAGTTTTAAGGGCTAAGGTTAGTTTTAGGGTTAAGGTTGGGTTAGGGTTAGGATTAGGGTTAGGGTACGACTTAGGGCTAGGGTTAGGGCTAGGGTTAGGGTTAGGGTTAGGGTTAGGGTTTAGGGTTATGGTTAGGGTTAGGGGTTAGGGGTTAGGGGTTAGGCTTAGGGTTAGCGTTACGGTTAGGGGTTAGGGGTTAGGGTTAGGGCTAAGGTTAGGGTTAGGGTTAGGGTTAGGGTTAGGGCTAGGGTTAGGGTTAGGGTTAGGGTTACGGCTAGGGTTAGGGTTAGGGTTAGGTTAGGCTTAGGGTTAGGAGTTAGGGTTAGGGTTTCTATTAGGTTAGTTTTAAGGGCTAAGGTTAGTTTTAGGGTTAAGGTTGGGTTAGGGTTAGGATTAGGGTTAGGGTACGACTTAGGGCTAGGGTTAGGGCTAGGGTTAGGGTTAGGGTTAGGGTTAGGGTTTAGGGTTATGGTTAGGGTTAGGGGTTAGGGGTTAGGGGTTAGGCTTAGGGTTAGCGTTACGGTTAGGGGTTAGGGGTTAGGGTTAGGGCTAAGGTTAGGGTTAGGGTTAGGGTTAGGGTTAGGGCTAGGGTTAGGGTTAGGGTTAGGGTTACGGCTAGGGTTAGGGTTAGGGTTAGGTTAGGCTTAGGGTTAGGAGTTAGGGTTAGGGTTTCTATTAGGTTAGTTTTAAGGGCTAAGGTTAGTTTTAGGGTTAAGGTTGGGTTAGGGTTAGGATTAGGGTTAGGGTACGACTTAGGGCTAGGGTTAGGGCTAGGGTTAGGGTTAGGGTTAGGGTTAGGGTTTAGGGTTATGGTTAGGGTTAGGGGTTAGGGGTTAGGGGTTAGGCTTAGGGTTAGCGTTACGGTTAGGGGTTAGGGGTTAGGGTTAGGGCTAAGGTTAGGGTTAGGGTTAGGGTTAGGGTTAGGGCTAGGGTTAGGGTTAGGGTTAGGGTTACGGCTAGGGTTAGGGTTAGGGTTAGGTTAGGCTTAGGGTTAGGAGTTAGGGTTAGGGTTTCTATTAGGTTAGTTTTAAGGGCTAAGGTTAGTTTTAGGGTTAAGGTTGGGTTAGGGTTAGGATTAGGGTTAGGGTACGACTTAGGGCTAGGGTTAGGGCTAGGGTTAGGGTTAGGGTTAGGGTTAGGGTTTAGGGTTATGGTTAGGGTTAGGGGTTAGGGGTTAGGGGTTAGGCTTAGGGTTAGCGTTACGGTTAGGGGTTAGGGGTTAGGGTTAGGGCTAAGGTTAGGGTTAGGGTTAGGGTTAGGGTTAGGGCTAGGGTTAGGGTTAGGGTTAGGGTTACGGCTAGGGTTAGGGTTAGGGTTAGGTTAGGCTTAGGGTTAGGAGTTAGGGTTAGGGTTTCTATTAGGTTAGTTTTAAGGGCTAAGGTTAGTTTTAGGGTTAAGGTTGGGTTAGGGTTAGGATTAGGGTTAGGGTACGACTTAGGGCTAGGGTTAGGGCTAGGGTTAGGGTTAGGGTTAGGGTTAGGGTTTAGGGTTATGGTTAGGGTTAGGGGTTAGGGGTTAGGGGTTAGGCTTAGGGTTAGCGTTACGGTTAGGGGTTAGGGGTTAGGGTTAGGGCTATATTAGGGTTAGGGTTAGGGTTAGGGTTAGGGCTAGGGTTAGGGTTAGGGTTAGGGTTACGGCTAGGGTTAGGGTTAGGGTTAGGTTAGGCTTAGGGTTAGGAGTTAGGGTTAGGGTTTCTATTAGGTTAGTTTTAAGGGCTAAGGTTAGTTTTAGGGTTAAGGTTGGGTTAGGGTTAGGATTAGGGTTAGGGTACGACTTAGGGCTAGGGTTAGGGCTAGGGTTAGGGTTAGGGTTAGGGTTAGGGTTTAGGGTTATGGTTAGGGTTAGGGGTTAGGGGTTAGGGGTTAGGCTTAGGGTTAGCGTTACGGTTAGGGGTTAGGGGTTAGGGTTAGGGCTAAGGTTAGGGTTAGGGTTAGGGTTAGGGTTAGGGCTAGGGTTAGGGTTAGGGTTAGGGTTACGGCTAGGGTTAGGGTTAGGGTTAGGTTAGGCTTAGGGTTAGGAGTTAGGGTTAGGGTTTCTATTAGGTTAGTTTTAAGGGCTAAGGTTAGTTTTAGGGTTAAGGTTGGGTTAGGGTTAGGATTAGGGTTAGGGTACGACTTAGGGCTAGGGTTAGGGCTAGGGTTAGGGTTAGGGTTAGGGTTAGGGTTTAGGGTTATGGTTAGGGTTAGGGGTTAGGGGTTAGGGGTTAGGCTTAGGGTTAGCGTTACGGTTAGGGGTTAGGGGTTAGGGTTAGGGCTAAGGTTAGGGTTAGGGTTAGGGTTAGGGTTAGGGCTAGGGTTAGGGTTAGGGTTAGGGTTACGGCTAGGGTTAGGGTTAGGGTTAGGTTAGGCTTAGGGTTAGGAGTTAGGGTTAGGGTTTCTATTAGGTTAGTTTTAAGGGCTAAGGTTAGTTTTAGGGTTAAGGTTGGGTTAGGGTTAGGATTAGGGTTAGGGTACGACTTAGGGCTAGGGTTAGGGCTAGGGTTAGGGTTAGGGTTAGGGTTAGGGTTTAGGGTTATGGTTAGGGTTAGGGGTTAGGGGTTAGGGGTTAGGCTTAGGGTTAGCGTTACGGTTAGGGGTTAGGGGTTAGGGTTAGGGCTAAGGTTAGGGTTAGGGTTAGGGTTAGGGTTAGGGCTAGGGTTAGGGTTAGGGTTAGGGTTACGGCTAGGGTTAGGGTTAGGGTTAGGTTAGGCTTAGGGTTAGGAGTTAGGGTTAGGGTTTCTATTAGGTTAGTTTTAAGGGCTAAGGTTAGTTTTAGGGTTAAGGTTGGGTTAGGGTTAGGATTAGGGTTAGGGTACGACTTAGGGCTAGGGTTAGGGCTAGGGTTAGGGTTAGGGTTAGGGTTAGGGTTTAGGGTTATGGTTAGGGTTAGGGGTTAGGGGTTAGGGGTTAGGCTTAGGGTTAGCGTTACGGTTAGGGGTTAGGGGTTAGGGTTAGGGCTAAGGTTAGGGTTAGGGTTAGGGTTAGGGTTAGGGCTAGGGTTAGGGTTAGGGTTAGGGTTACGGCTAGGGTTAGGGTTAGGGTTAGGTTAGGCTTAGGGTTAGGAGTTAGGGTTAGGGTTTCTATTAGGTTAGTTTTAAGGGCTAAGGTTAGTTTTAGGGTTAAGGTTGGGTTAGGGTTAGGATTAGGGTTAGGGTACGACTTAGGGCTAGGGTTAGGGCTAGGGTTAGGGTTAGGGTTAGGGTTAGGGTTTAGGGTTATGGTTAGGGTTAGGGGTTAGGGGTTAGGGGTTAGGCTTAGGGTTAGCGTTACGGTTAGGGGTTAGGGGTTAGGGTTAGGGCTAAGGTTAGGGTTAGGGTTAGGGTTAGGGTTAGGGCTAGGGTTAGGGTTAGGGTTAGGGTTACGGCTAGGGTTAGGGTTAGGGTTAGGTTAGGCTTAGGGTTAGGAGTTAGGGTTAGGGTTTCTATTAGGTTAGTTTTAAGGGCTAAGGTTAGTTTTAGGGTTAAGGTTGGGTTAGGGTTAGGATTAGGGTTAGGGTACGACTTAGGGCTAGGGTTAGGGCTAGGGTTAGGGTTAGGGTTAGGGTTAGGGTTTAGGGTTATGGTTAGGGTTAGGGGTTAGGGGTTAGGGGTTAGGCTTAGGGTTAGCGTTACGGTTAGGGGTTAGGGGTTAGGGTTAGGGCTAAGGTTAGGGTTAGGGTTAGGGTTAGGGTTAGGGCTAGGGTTAGGGTTAGGGTTAGGGTTACGGCTAGGGTTAGGGTTAGGGTTAGGTTAGGCTTAGGGTTAGGAGTTAGGGTTAGGGTTTCTATTAGGTTAGTTTTAAGGGCTAAGGTTAGTTTTAGGGTTAAGGTTGGGTTAGGGTTAGGATTAGGGTTAGGGTACGACTTAGGGCTAGGGTTAGGGCTAGGGTTAGGGTTAGGGTTAGGGTTAGGGTTTAGGGTTATGGTTAGGGTTAGGGGTTAGGGGTTAGGGGTTAGGCTTAGGGTTAGCGTTACGGTTAGGGGTTAGGGGTTAGGGTTAGGGCTAAGGTTAGGGTTAGGGTTAGGGTTAGGGTTAGGGCTAGGGTTAGGGTTAGGGTTAGGGTTACGGCTAGGGTTAGGGTTAGGGTTAGGTTAGGCTTAGGGTTAGGAGTTAGGGTTAGGGTTTCTATTAGGTTAGTTTTAAGGGCTAAGGTTAGTTTTAGGGTTAAGGTTGGGTTAGGGTTAGGATTAGGGTTAGGGTACGACTTAGGGCTAGGGTTAGGGCTAGGGTTAGGGTTAGGGTTAGGGTTAGGGTTTAGGGTTATGGTTAGGGTTAGGGGTTAGGGGTTAGGGGTTAGGCTTAGGGTTAGCGTTACGGTTAGGGGTTAGGGGTTAGGGTTAGGGCTAAGGTTAGGGTTAGGGTTAGGGTTAGGGTTAGGGCTAGGGTTAGGGTTAGGGTTAGGGTTACGGCTAGGGTTAGGGTTAGGGTTAGGTTAGGCTTAGGGTTAGGAGTTAGGGTTAGGGTTTCTATTAGGTTAGTTTTAAGGGCTAAGGTTAGTTTTAGGGTTAAGGTTGGGTTAGGGTTAGGATTAGGGTTAGGGTACGACTTAGGGCTAGGGTTAGGGCTAGGGTTAGGGTTAGGGTTAGGGTTAGGGTTTAGGGTTATGGTTAGGGTTAGGGGTTAGGGGTTAGGGGTTAGGCTTAGGGTTAGCGTTACGGTTAGGGGTTAGGGGTTAGGGTTAGGGCTAAGGTTAGGGTTAGGGTTAGGGTTAGGGTTAGGGCTAGGGTTAGGGTTAGGGTTAGGGTTACGGCTAGGGTTAGGGTTAGGGTTAGGTTAGGCTTAGGGTTAGGAGTTAGGGTTAGGGTTTCTATTAGGTTAGTTTTAAGGGCTAAGGTTAGTTTTAGGGTTAAGGTTGGGTTAGGGTTAGGATTAGGGTTAGGGTACGACTTAGGGCTAGGGTTAGGGCTAGGGTTAGGGTTAGGGTTAGGGTTAGGGTTTAGGGTTATGGTTAGGGTTAGGGGTTAGGGGTTAGGGGTTAGGCTTAGGGTTAGCGTTACGGTTAGGGGTTAGGGGTTAGGGTTAGGGCTAAGGTTAGGGTTAGGGTTAGGGTTAGGGTTAGGGCTAGGGTTAGGGTTAGGGTTAGGGTTACGGCTAGGGTTAGGGTTAGGGTTAGGTTAGGCTTAGGGTTAGGAGTTAGGGTTAGGGTTTCTATTAGGTTAGTTTTAAGGGCTAAGGTTAGTTTTAGGGTTAAGGTTGGGTTAGGGTTAGGATTAGGGTTAGGGTACGACTTAGGGCTAGGGTTAGGGCTAGGGTTAGGGTTAGGGTTAGGGTTAGGGTTTAGGGTTATGGTTAGGGTTAGGGGTTAGGGGTTAGGGGTTAGGCTTAGGGTTAGCGTTACGGTTAGGGGTTAGGGGTTAGGGTTAGGGCTAAGGTTAGGGTTAGGGTTAGGGTTAGGGTTAGGGCTAGGGTTAGGGTTAGGGTTAGGGTTACGGCTAGGGTTAGGGTTAGGGTTAGGTTAGGCTTAGGGTTAGGAGTTAGGGTTAGGGTTTCTATTAGGTTAGTTTTAAGGGCTAAGGTTAGTTTTAGGGTTAAGGTTGGGTTAGGGTTAGGATTAGGGTTAGGGTACGACTTAGGGCTAGGGTTAGGGCTAGGGTTAGGGTTAGGGTTAGGGTTAGGGTTTAGGGTTATGGTTAGGGTTAGGGGTTAGGGGTTAGGGGTTAGGCTTAGGGTTAGCGTTACGGTTAGGGGTTAGGGGTTAGGGTTAGGGCTAAGGTTAGGGTTAGGGTTAGGGTTAGGGTTAGGGCTAGGGTTAGGGTTAGGGTTAGGGTTACGGCTAGGGTTAGGGTTAGGGTTAGGTTAGGCTTAGGGTTAGGAGTTAGGGTTAGGGTTTCTATTAGGTTAGTTTTAAGGGCTAAGGTTAGTTTTAGGGTTAAGGTTGGGTTAGGGTTAGGATTAGGGTTAGGGTACGACTTAGGGCTAGGGTTAGGGCTAGGGTTAGGGTTAGGGTTAGGGTTAGGGTTTAGGGTTATGGTTAGGGTTAGGGGTTAGGGGTTAGGGGTTAGGCTTAGGGTTAGCGTTACGGTTAGGGGTTAGGGGTTAGGGTTAGGGCTAAGGTTAGGGTTAGGGTTAGGGTTAGGGTTAGGGCTAGGGTTAGGGTTAGGGTTAGGGTTACGGCTAGGGTTAGGGTTAGGGTTAGGTTAGGCTTAGGGTTAGGAGTTAGGGTTAGGGTTTCTATTAGGTTAGTTTTAAGGGCTAAGGTTAGTTTTAGGGTTAAGGTTGGGTTAGGGTTAGGATTAGGGTTAGGGTACGACTTAGGGCTAGGGTTAGGGCTAGGGTTAGGGTTAGGGTTAGGGTTAGGGTTTAGGGTTATGGTTAGGGTTAGGGGTTAGGGGTTAGGGGTTAGGCTTAGGGTTAGCGTTACGGTTAGGGGTTAGGGGTTAGGGTTAGGGCTAAGGTTAGGGTTAGGGTTAGGGTTAGGGTTAGGGCTAGGGTTAGGGTTAGGGTTAGGGTTACGGCTAGGGTTAGGGTTAGGGTTAGGTTAGGCTTAGGGTTAGGAGTTAGGGTTAGGGTTTCTATTAGGTTAGTTTTAAGGGCTAAGGTTAGTTTTAGGGTTAAGGTTGGGTTAGGGTTAGGATTAGGGTTAGGGTACGACTTAGGGCTAGGGTTAGGGCTAGGGTTAGGGTTAGGGTTAGGGTTAGGGTTTAGGGTTATGGTTAGGGTTAGGGGTTAGGGGTTAGGGGTTAGGCTTAGGGTTAGCGTTACGGTTAGGGGTTAGGGGTTAGGGTTAGGGCTAAGGTTAGGGTTAGGGTTAGGGTTAGGGTTAGGGCTAGGGTTAGGGTTAGGGTTAGGGTTACGGCTAGGGTTAGGGTTAGGGTTAGGTTAGGCTTAGGGTTAGGAGTTAGGGTTAGGGTTTCTATTAGGTTAGTTTTAAGGGCTAAGGTTAGTTTTAGGGTTAAGGTTGGGTTAGGGTTAGGATTAGGGTTAGGGTACGACTTAGGGCTAGGGTTAGGGCTAGGGTTAGGGTTAGGGTTAGGGTTAGGGTTTAGGGTTATGGTTAGGGTTAGGGGTTAGGGGTTAGGGGTTAGGCTTAGGGTTAGCGTTACGGTTAGGGGTTAGGGGTTAGGGTTAGGGCTAAGGTTAGGGTTAGGGTTAGGGTTAGGGTTAGGGCTAGGGTTAGGGTTAGGGTTAGGGTTACGGCTAGGGTTAGGGTTAGGGTTAGGTTAGGCTTAGGGTTAGGAGTTAGGGTTAGGGTTTCTATTAGGTTAGTTTTAAGGGCTAAGGTTAGTTTTAGGGTTAAGGTTGGGTTAGGGTTAGGATTAGGGTTAGGGTACGACTTAGGGCTAGGGTTAGGGCTAGGGTTAGGGTTAGGGTTAGGGTTAGGGTTTAGGGTTATGGTTAGGGTTAGGGGTTAGGGGTTAGGGGTTAGGCTTAGGGTTAGCGTTACGGTTAGGGGTTAGGGGTTAGGGTTAGGGCTAAGGTTAGGGTTAGGGTTAGGGTTAGGGTTAGGGCTAGGGTTAGGGTTAGGGTTAGGGTTACGGCTAGGGTTAGGGTTAGGGTTAGGTTAGGCTTAGGGTTAGGAGTTAGGGTTAGGGTTTCTATTAGGTTAGTTTTAAGGGCTAAGGTTAGTTTTAGGGTTAAGGTTGGGTTAGGGTTAGGATTAGGGTTAGGGTACGACTTAGGGCTAGGGTTAGGGCTAGGGTTAGGGTTAGGGTTAGGGTTAGGGTTTAGGGTTATGGTTAGGGTTAGGGGTTAGGGGTTAGGGGTTAGGCTTAGGGTTAGCGTTACGGTTAGGGGTTAGGGGTTAGGGTTAGGGCTAAGGTTAGGGTTAGGGTTAGGGTTAGGGTTAGGGCTAGGGTTAGGGTTAGGGTTAGGGTTACGGCTAGGGTTAGGGTTAGGGTTAGGTTAGGCTTAGGGTTAGGAGTTAGGGTTAGGGTTTCTATTAGGTTAGTTTTAAGGGCTAAGGTTAGTTTTAGGGTTAAGGTTGGGTTAGGGTTAGGATTAGGGTTAGGGTACGACTTAGGGCTAGGGTTAGGGCTAGGGTTAGGGTTAGGGTTAGGGTTAGGGTTTAGGGTTATGGTTAGGGTTAGGGGTTAGGGGTTAGGGGTTAGGCTTAGGGTTAGCGTTACGGTTAGGGGTTAGGGTTAGGGTTTAGGGTTATGGTTAGGGTTAGGGGTTAGGGGTTAGGGGTTAGGCTTAGGGTTTACGGTTAGGGGTTAGGGGTTAGGGTTAGGGCTAAGGTTAGGGTTAGGGTTAGGGTTAGGGTTAGGGTTAGGGCTAGGGTTAGGGTTAGGGTTAGGGTTACGGCTAGGGTTAGGGTTAGGGTTAGGTTAGGCTTAGGGTTAGGAGTTAGGGTTAGGGTTTCTATTAGGTTAGTTTTAAGGGCTAAGGTTAGTTTTAGGGTTAAGGTTGGGTTAGGGTTAGGATTAGGGTTAGGGTACGACTTAGGGCTAGGGTTAGGGCTAGGGTTAGGGTTAGGGTTAGGGTTAGGGTTTAGGGTTATGGTTAGGGTTAGGGGTTAGGGGTTAGGGGTTAGGCTTAGGGTTAGCGTTACGGTTAGGGGTTAGGGGTTAGGGTTAGGGCTAAGGTTAGGGTTAGGGTTAGGGTTAGGGTTAGGGCTAGGGTTAGGGTTAGGGTTAGGGTTACGGCTAGGGTTAGGGTTAGGGTTAGGTTAGGCTTAGGGTTAGGAGTTAGGGTTAGGGTTTCTATTAGGTTAGTTTTAAGGGCTAAGGTTAGTTTTAGGGTTAAGGTTGGGTTAGGGTTAGGATTAGGGTTAGGGTACGACTTAGGGCTAGGGTTAGGGCTAGGGTTAGGGTTAGGGTTAGGGTTAGGGTTTAGTGTTATGGTTAGGGTTAGGGGTTAGGGGTTAGGGGTTAGGCTTAGGGTTAGCGTTACGGTTAGGGGTTAGGGGTTAGGGTTAGGGCTAAGGTTAGGGTTAGGGTTAGGGTTAGGGTTAGGGCTAGGGTTAGGGTTAGGGTTAGGGTTACGGCTAGGGTTAGGGTTAGGGTTAGGTTAGGCTTAGGGTTAGGAGTTAGGGTTAGGGTTTCTATTAGGTTAGTTTTAAGGGCTAAGGTTAGTTTTAGGGTTAAGGTTGGGTTAGGGTTAGGATTAGGGTTAGGGTACGACTTAGGGCTAGGGTTAGGGCTAGGGTTAGGGTTAGGGTTAGGGTTAGGGTTTAGGGTTATGGTTAGGGTTAGGGGTTAGGGGTTAGGGGTTAGGCTTAGGGTTAGCGTTACGGTTAGGGGTTAGGGGTTAGGGTTAGGGCTAAGGTTAGGGTTAGGGTTAGGGTTAGGGTTAGGGCTAGGGTTAGGGTTAGGGTTAGGGTTACGGCTAGGGTTAGGGTTAGGGTTAGGTTAGGCTTAGGGTTAGGAGTTAGGGTTAGGGTTTCTATTAGGTTAGTTTTAAGGGCTAAGGTTAGTTTTAGGGTTAAGGTTGGGTTAGGGTTAGGATTAGGGTTAGGGTACGACTTAGGGCTAGGGTTAGGGCTAGGGTTAGGGTTAGGGTTAGGGTTAGGGTTTAGGGTTATGGTTAGGGTTAGGGGTTAGGGGTTAGGGGTTAGGCTTAGGGTTAGCGTTACGGTTAGGGGTTAGGGGTTAGGGTTAGGGCTAAGGTTAGGGTTAGGGTTAGGGTTAGGGTTAGGGCTAGGGTTAGGGTTAGGGTTAGGGTTACGGCTAGGGTTAGGGTTAGGGTTAGGTTAGGCTTAGGGTTAGGAGTTAGGGTTAGGGTTTCTATTAGGTTAGTTTTAAGGGCTAAGGTTAGTTTTAGGGTTAAGGTTGGGTTAGGGTTAGGATTAGGGTTAGGGTACGACTTAGGGCTAGGGTTAGGGCTAGGGTTAGGGTTAGGGTTAGGGTTAGGGTTTAGGGTTATGGTTAGGGTTAGGGGTTAGGGGTTAGGGGTTAGGCTTAGGGTTAGCGTTACGGTTAGGGGTTAGGGGTTAGGGTTAGGGCTAAGGTTAGGGTTAGGGTTAGGGTTAGGGTTAGGGCTAGGGTTAGGGTTAGGGTTAGGGTTACGGCTAGGGTTAGGGTTAGGGTTAGGTTAGGCTTAGGGTTAGGAGTTAGGGTTAGGGTTTCTATTAGGTTAGTTTTAAGGGCTAAGGTTAGTTTTAGGGTTAAGGTTGGGTTAGGGTTAGGATTAGGGTTAGGGTACGACTTAGGGCTAGGGTTAGGGCTAGGGTTAGGGTTAGGGTTAGGGTTAGGGTTTAGGGTTATGGTTAGGGTTAGGGGTTAGGGGTTAGGGGTTAGGCTTAGGGTTAGCGTTACGGTTAGGGGTTAGGGGTTAGGGTTAGGGCTAAGGTTAGGGTTAGGGTTAGGGTTAGGGTTAGGGCTAGGGTTAGGGTTAGGGTTAGGGTTACGGCTAGGGTTAGGGGTTAGGGTTAGGCTAAGGTTAGGGTTAGGGTTAGGTTTAGGGTTAGGGCTAGGGTTAGGGTTAGGGTTAGGGTTACGGCTAGGGTTAGGGTTAGGGTTAGGTTAGGCTTAGGGTTAGGAGTTAGGGTTAGGGTTTCTATTAGGTTAGTTTTAAGGGCTAAGGTTAGTTTTAGGGTTAAGGTTGGGTTAGGGTTAGGATTAGGGTTAGGGTACGACTTAGGGCTAGGGTTAGGGCTAGGGTTAGGGTTAGGGTTAGGGTTAGGGTTTAGGGTTATGGTTAGGGTTAGGGGTTAGGGGTTAGGGGTTAGGCTTAGGGTTAGCGTTACGGTTAGGGGTTAGGGGTTAGGGTTAGGGCTAAGGTTAGGGTTAGGGTTAGGGTTAGGGTTAGGGCTAGGGTTAGGGTTAGGGTTAGGGTTACGGCTAGGGTTAGGGTTAGGGTTAGGTTAGGCTTAGGGTTAGGAGTTAGGGTTAGGGTTTCTATTAGGTTAGTTTTAAGGGCTAAGGTTAGTTTTAGGGTTAAGGTTGGGTTAGGGTTAGGATTAGGGTTAGGGTACGACTTAGGGCTAGGGTTAGGGCTAGGGTTAGGGTTAGGGTTAGGGTTAGGGTTTAGGGTTATGGTTAGGGTTAGGGGTTAGGGGTTAGGGGTTAGGCTTAGGGTTAGCGTTACGGTTAGGGGTTAGGGGTTAGGGTTAGGGCTAAGGTTAGGGTTAGGGTTAGGGTTAGGGTTAGGGCTAGGGTTAGGGTTAGGGTTAGGGTTACGGCTAGGGTTAGGGTTAGGGTTAGGTTAGGCTTAGGGTTAGGAGTTAGGGTTAGGGTTTCTATTAGGTTAGTTTTAAGGGCTAAGGTTAGTTTTAGGGTTAAGGTTGGGTTAGGGTTAGGATTAGGGTTAGGGTACGACTTAGGGCTAGGGTTAGGGCTAGGGTTAGGGTTAGGGTTAGGGTTAGGGTTTAGGGTTATGGTTAGGGTTAGGGGTTAGGGGTTAGGGGTTAGGCTTAGGGTTAGCGTTACGGTTAGGGGTTAGGGGTTAGGGTTAGGGCTAAGGTTAGGGTTAGGGTTAGGGTTAGGGTTAGGGCTAGGGTTAGGGTTAGGGTTAGGGTTACGGCTAGGGTTAGGGTTAGGGTTAGGTTAGGCTTAGGGTTAGGAGTTAGGGTTAGGGTTTCTATTAGGTTAGTTTTAAGGGCTAAGGTTAGTTTTAGGGTTAAGGTTGGGTTAGGGTTAGGATTAGGGTTAGGGTACGACTTAGGGCTAGGGTTAGGGCTAGGGTTAGGGTTAGGGTTAGGGTTAGGGTTTAGGGTTATGGTTAGGGTTAGGGGTTAGGGGTTAGGGGTTAGGCTTAGGGTTAGCGTTACGGTTAGGGGTTAGGGGTTAGGGTTAGGGCTAAGGTTAGGGTTAGGGTTAGGGTTAGGGTTAGGGCTAGGGTTAGGGTTAGGGTTAGGGTTACGGCTAGGGTTAGGGTTAGGGTTAGGTTAGGCTTAGGGTTAGGAGTTAGGGTTAGGGTTTCTATTAGGTTAGTTTTAAGGGCTAAGGTTAGTTTTAGGGTTAAGGTTGGGTTAGGGTTAGGATTAGGGTTAGGGTACGACTTAGGGCTAGGGTTAGGGCTAGGGTTAGGGTTAGGGTTAGGGTTAGGGTTTAGGGTTATGGTTAGGGTTAGGGGTTAGGGGTTAGGGGTTAGGCTTAGGGTTAGCGTTACGGTTAGGGGTTAGGGGTTAGGGTTAGGGCTAAGGTTAGGGTTAGGGTTAGGGTTAGGGTTAGGGCTAGGGTTAGGGTTAGGGTTAGGGTTACGGCTAGGGTTAGGGTTAGGGTTAGGTTAGGCTTAGGGTTAGGAGTTAGGGTTAGGGTTTCTATTAGGTTAGTTTTAAGGGCTAAGGTTAGTTTTAGGGTTAAGGTTGGGTTAGGGTTAGGATTAGGGTTAGGGTACGACTTAGGGCTAGGGTTAGGGCTAGGGTTAGGGTTAGGGTTAGGGTTAGGGTTTAGGGTTATGGTTAGGGTTAGGGGTTAGGGGTTAGGGGTTAGGCTTAGGGTTAGCGTTACGGTTAGGGGTTAGGGGTTAGGGTTAGGGCTAAGGTTAGGGTTAGGGTTAGGGTTAGGGTTAGGGCTAGGGTTAGGGTTAGGGTTAGGGTTACGGCTAGGGTTAGGGTTAGGGTTAGGTTAGGCTTAGGGTTAGGAGTTAGGGTTAGGGTTTCTATTAGGTTAGTTTTAAGGGCTAAGGTTAGTTTTAGGGTTAAGGTTGGGTTAGGGTTAGGATTAGGGTTAGGGTACGACTTAGGGCTAGGGTTAGGGCTAGGGTTAGGGTTAGGGTTAGGGTTAGGGTTTAGGGTTATGGTTAGGGTTAGGGGTTAGGGGTTAGGGGTTAGGCTTAGGGTTAGCGTTACGGTTAGGGGTTAGGGGTTAGGGTTAGGGCTAAGGTTAGGGTTAGGGTTAGGGTTAGGGTTAGGGCTAGGGTTAGGGTTAGGGTTAGGGTTACGGCTAGGGTTAGGGTTAGGGTTAGGTTAGGCTTAGGGTTAGGAGTTAGGGTTAGGGTTTCTATTAGGTTAGTTTTAAGGGCTAAGGTTAGTTTTAGGGTTAAGGTTGGGTTAGGGTTAGGATTAGGGTTAGGGTACGACTTAGGGCTAGGGTTAGGGCTAGGGTTAGGGTTAGGGTTAGGGTTAGGGTTTAGGGTTATGGTTAGGGTTAGGGGTTAGGGGTTAGGGGTTAGGCTTAGGGTTAGCGTTACGGTTAGGGGTTAGGGGTTAGGGTTAGGGCTAAGGTTAGGGTTAGGGTTAGGGTTAGGGTTAGGGCTAGGGTTAGGGTTAGGGTTAGGGTTACGGCTAGGGTTAGGGTTAGGGTTAGGTTAGGCTTAGGGTTAGGAGTTAGGGTTAGGGTTTCTATTAGGTTAGTTTTAAGGGCTAAGGTTAGTTTTAGGGTTAAGGTTGGGTTAGGGTTAGGATTAGGGTTAGGGTACGACTTAGGGCTAGGGTTAGGGCTAGGGTTAGGGTTAGGGTTAGGGTTAGGGTTTAGGGTTATGGTTAGGGTTAGGGGTTAGGGGTTAGGGGTTAGGCTTAGGGTTAGCGTTACGGTTAGGGGTTAGGGGTTAGGGTTAGGGCTAAGGTTAGGGTTAGGGTTAGGGTTAGGGTTAGGGCTAGGGTTAGGGTTAGGGTTAGGGTTACGGCTAGGGTTAGGGTTAGGGTTAGGTTAGGCTTAGGGTTAGGAGTTAGGGTTAGGGTTTCTATTAGGTTAGTTTTAAGGGCTAAGGTTAGTTTTAGGGTTAAGGTTGGGTTAGGGTTAGGATTAGGGTTAGGGTACGACTTAGGGCTAGGGTTAGGGCTAGGGTTAGGGTTAGGGTTAGGGTTAGGGTTTAGGGTTATGGTTAGGGTTAGGGGTTAGGGGTTAGGGGTTAGGCTTAGGGTTAGCGTTACGGTTAGGGGTTAGGGGTTAGGGTTAGGGCTAAGGTTAGGGTTAGGGTTAGGGTTAGGGTTAGGGCTAGGGTTAGGGTTAGGGTTAGGGTTACGGCTAGGGTTAGGGTTAGGGTTAGGTTAGGCTTAGGGTTAGGAGTTAGGGTTAGGGTTTCTATTAGGTTAGTTTTAAGGGCTAAGGTTAGTTTTAGGGTTAAGGTTGGGTTAGGGTTAGGATTAGGGTTAGGGTACGACTTAGGGCTAGGGTTAGGGCTAGGGTTAGGGTTAGGGTTAGGGTTAGGGTTTAGGGTTATGGTTAGGGTTAGGGGTTAGGGGTTAGGGGTTAGGCTTAGGGTTAGCGTTACGGTTAGGGGTTAGGGGTTAGGGTTAGGGCTAAGGTTAGGGTTAGGGTTAGGGTTAGGGTTAGGGCTAGGGTTAGGGTTAGGGTTAGGGTTACGGCTAGGGTTAGGGTTAGGGTTAGGTTAGGCTTAGGGTTAGGAGTTAGGGTTAGGGTTTCTATTAGGTTAGTTTTAAGGGCTAAGGTTAGTTTTAGGGTTAAGGTTGGGTTAGGGTTAGGATTAGGGTTAGGGTACGACTTAGGGCTAGGGTTAGGGCTAGGGTTAGGGTTAGGGTTAGGGTTAGGGTTTAGGGTTATGGTTAGGGTTAGGGGTTAGGGGTTAGGGGTTAGGCTTAGGGTTAGCGTTACGGTTAGGGGTTAGGGGTTAGGGTTAGGGCTAAGGTTAGGGTTAGGGTTAGGGTTAGGGTTAGGGCTAGGGTTAGGGTTAGGGTTAGGGTTACGGCTAGGGTTAGGGTTAGGGTTAGGTTAGGCTTAGGGTTAGGAGTTAGGGTTAGGGTTTCTATTAGGTTAGTTTTAAGGGCTAAGGTTAGTTTTAGGGTTAAGGTTGGGTTAGGGTTAGGATTAGGGTTAGGGTACGACTTAGGGCTAGGGTTAGGGCTAGGGTTAGGGTTAGGGTTAGGGTTAGGGTTTAGGGTTATGGTTAGGGTTAGGGGTTAGGGGTTAGGGGTTAGGCTTAGGGTTAGCGTTACGGTTAGGGGTTAGGGGTTAGGGTTAGGGCTAAGGTTAGGGTTAGGGTTAGGGTTAGGGTTAGGGCTAGGGTTAGGGTTAGGGTTAGGGTTACGGCTAGGGTTAGGGTTAGGGTTAGGTTAGGCTTAGGGTTAGGAGTTAGGGTTAGGGTTTCTATTAGGTTAGTTTTAAGGGCTAAGGTTAGTTTTAGGGTTAAGGTTGGGTTAGGGTTAGGATTAGGGTTAGGGTACGACTTAGGGCTAGGGTTAGGGCTAGGGTTAGGGTTAGGGTTAGGGTTAGGGTTTAGGGTTATGGTTAGGGTTAGGGGTTAGGGGTTAGGGGTTAGGCTTAGGGTTAGCGTTACGGTTAGGGGTTAGGGGTTAGGGTTAGGGCTAAGGTTAGGGTTAGGGTTAGGGTTAGGGTTAGGGCTAGGGTTAGGGTTAGGGTTAGGGTTACGGCTAGGGTTAGGGTTAGGGTTAGGTTAGGCTTAGGGTTAGGAGTTAGGGTTAGGGTTTCTATTAGGTTAGTTTTAAGGGCTAAGGTTAGTTTTAGGGTTAAGGTTGGGTTAGGGTTAGGATTAGGGTTAGGGTACGACTTAGGGCTAGGGTTAGGGCTAGGGTTAGGGTTAGGGTTAGGGTTAGGGTTTAGGGTTATGGTTAGGGTTAGGGGTTAGGGGTTAGGGGTTAGGCTTAGGGTTAGCGTTACGGTTAGGGGTTAGGGGTTAGGGTTAGGGCTAAGGTTAGGGTTAGGGTTAGGGTTAGGGTTAGGGCTAGGGTTAGGGTTAGGGTTAGGGTTACAGCTAGGGTTAGGGTTAGGGTTAGGTTAGGCTTAGGGTTAGGAGTTAGGGTTAGGGTTTCTATTAGGTTAGTTTTAAGGGCTAAGGTTAGTTTTAGGGTTAAGGTTGGGTTAGGGTTAGGATTAGGGTTAGGGTACGACTTAGGGCTAGGGTTAGGGCTAGGGTTAGGGTTAGGGTTAGGGTTAGGGTTTAGGGTTATGGTTAGGGTTAGGGGTTAGGGGTTAGGGGTTAGGCTTAGGGTTAGCGTTACGGTTAGGGGTTAGGGGTTAGGGTTAGGGCTAAGGTTAGGGTTAGGGTTAGGGTTAGGGTTAGGGCTAGGGTTAGGGTTAGGGTTAGGGTTACGGCTAGGGTTAGGGTTAGGGTTAGGTTAGGCTTAGGGTTAGGAGTTAGGGTTAGGGTTTCTATTAGGTTAGTTTTAAGGGCTAAGGTTAGTTTTAGGGTTAAGGTTGGGTTAGGGTTAGGATTAGGGTTAGGGTACGACTTAGGGCTAGGGTTAGGGCTAGGGTTAGGGTTAGGGTTAGGGTTAGGGTTTAGGGTTATGGTTAGGGTTAGGGGTTAGGGGTTAGGGGTTAGGCTTAGGGTTAGCGTTACGGTTAGGGGTTAGGGGTTAGGGTTAGGGCTAAGGTTAGGGTTAGGGTTAGGGTTAGGGTTAGGGCTAGGGTTAGGGTTAGGGTTAGGGTTACGGCTAGGGTTAGGGTTAGGGTTAGGTTAGGCTTAGGGTTAGGAGTTAGGGTTAGGGTTTCTATTAGGTTAGTTTTAAGGGCTAAGGTTAGTTTTAGGGTTAAGGTTGGGTTAGGGTTAGGATTAGGGTTAGGGTACGACTTAGGGCTAGGGTTAGGGCTAGGGTTAGGGTTAGGGTTAGGGTTAGGGTTTAGGGTTATGGTTAGGGTTAGGGGTTAGGGGTTAGGGGTTAGGCTTAGGGTTAGCGTTACGGTTAGGGGTTAGGGGTTAGGGTTAGGGCTAAGGTTAGGGTTAGGGTTAGGGTTAGGGTTAGGGCTAGGGTTAGGGTTAGGGTTAGGGTTACGGCTAGGGTTAGGGTTAGGGTTAGGTTAGGCTTAGGGTTAGGAGTTAGGGTTAGGGTTTCTATTAGGTTAGTTTTAAGGGCTAAGGTTAGTTTTAGGGTTAAGGTTGGGTTAGGGTTAGGATTAGGGTTAGGGTACGACTTAGGGCTAGGGTTAGGGCTAGGGTTAGGGTTAGGGTTAGGGTTAGGGTTTAGGGTTATGGTTAGGGTTAGGGGTTAGGGGTTAGGGGTTAGGCTTAGGGTTAGCGTTACGGTTAGGGGTTAGGGGTTAGGGTTAGGGCTAAGGTTAGGGTTAGGGTTAGGGTTAGGGTTAGGGCTAGGGTTAGGGTTAGGGTTAGGGTTACGGCTAGGGTTAGGGTTAGGGTTAGGTTAGGCTTAGGGTTAGGAGTTAGGGTTAGGGTTTCTATTAGGTTAGTTTTAAGGGCTAAGGTTAGTTTTAGGGTTAAGGTTGGGTTAGGGTTAGGATTAGGGTTAGGGTACGACTTAGGGCTAGGGTTAGGGCTAGGGTTAGGGTTAGGGTTAGGGTTAGGGTTTAGGGTTATGGTTAGGGTTAGGGGTTAGGGGTTAGGGGTTAGGCTTAGGGTTAGCGTTACGGTTAGGGGTTAGGGGTTAGGGTTAGGGCTAAGGTTAGGGTTAGGGTTAGGGTTAGGGTTAGGGCTAGGGTTAGGGTTAGGGTTAGGGTTACGGCTAGGGTTAGGGTTAGGGTTAGGTTAGGCTTAGGGTTAGGAGTTAGGGTTAGGGTTTCTATTAGGTTAGTTTTAAGGGCTAAGGTTAGTTTTAGGGTTAAGGTTGGGTTAGGGTTAGGATTAGGGTTAGGGTACGACTTAGGGCTAGGGTTAGGGCTAGGGTTAGGGTTAGGGTTAGGGTTAGGGTTTAGGGTTATGGTTAGGGTTAGGGGTTAGGGGTTAGGGGTTAGGCTTAGGGTTAGCGTTACGGTTAGGGGTTAGGGGTTAGGGTTAGGGCTAAGGTTAGGGTTAGGGTTAGGGTTAGGGTTAGGGCTAGGGTTAGGGTTAGGGTTAGGGTTACGGCTAGGGTTAGGGTTAGGGTTAGGTTAGGCTTAGGGTTAGGAGTTAGGGTTAGGGTTTCTATTAGGTTAGTTTTAAGGGCTAAGGTTAGTTTTAGGGTTAAGGTTGGGTTAGGGTTAGGATTAGGGTTAGGGTACGACTTAGGGCTAGGGTTAGGGCTAGGGTTAGGGTTAGGGTTAGGGTTAGGGTTTAGGGTTATGGTTAGGGTTAGGGGTTAGGGGTTAGGGGTTAGGCTTAGGGTTAGCGTTACGGTTAGGGGTTAGGGGTTAGGGTTAGGGCTAAGGTTAGGGTTAGGGTTAGGGTTAGGGTTAGGGCTAGGGTTAGGGTTAGGGTTAGGGTTACGGCTAGGGTTAGGGTTAGGGTTAGGTTAGGCTTAGGGTTAGGAGTTAGGGTTAGGGTTTCTATTAGGTTAGTTTTAAGGGCTAAGGTTAGTTTTAGGGTTAAGGTTGGGTTAGGGTTAGGATTAGGGTTAGGGTACGACTTAGGGCTAGGGTTAGGGCTAGGGTTAGGGTTAGGGTTAGGGTTAGGGTTTAGGGTTATGGTTAGGGTTAGGGGTTAGGGGTTAGGGGTTAGGCTTAGGGTTAGCGTTACGGTTAGGGGTTAGGGGTTAGGGTTAGGGCTAAGGTTAGGGTTAGGGTTAGGGTTAGGGTTAGGGCTAGGGTTAGGGTTAGGGTTAGGGTTACGGCTAGGGTTAGGGTTAGGGTTAGGTTAGGCTTAGGGTTAGGAGTTAGGGTTAGGGTTTCTATTAGGTTAGTTTTAAGGGCTAAGGTTAGTTTTAGGGTTAAGGTTGGGTTAGGGTTAGGATTAGGGTTAGGGTACGACTTAGGGCTAGGGTTAGGGCTAGGGTTAGGGTTAGGGTTAGGGTTAGGGTTTAGGGTTATGGTTAGGGTTAGGGGTTAGGGGTTAGGGGTTAGGCTTAGGGTTAGCGTTACGGTTAGGGGTTAGGGGTTAGGGTTAGGGCTAAGGTTAGGGTTAGGGTTAGGGTTAGGGTTAGGGCTAGGGTTAGGGTTAGGGTTAGGGTTACGGCTAGGGTTAGGGTTAGGGTTAGGTTAGGCTTAGGGTTAGGAGTTAGGGTTAGGGTTTCTATTAGGTTAGTTTTAAGGGCTAAGGTTAGTTTTAGGGTTAAGGTTGGGTTAGGGTTAGGATTAGGGTTAGGGTACGACTTAGGGCTAGGGTTAGGGCTAGGGTTAGGGTTAGGGTTAGGGTTAGGGTTTAGGGTTATGGTTAGGGTTAGGGGTTAGGGGTTAGGGGTTAGGCTTAGGGTTAGCGTTACGGTTAGGGGTTAGGGGTTAGGGTTAGGGCTAAGGTTAGGGTTAGGGTTAGGGTTAGGGTTAGGGCTAGGGTTAGGGTTAGGGTTAGGGTTACGGCTAGGGTTAGGGTTAGGGTTAGGTTAGGCTTAGGGTTAGGAGTTAGGGTTAGGGTTTCTATTAGGTTAGTTTTAAGGGCTAAGGTTAGTTTTAGGGTTAAGGTTGGGTTAGGGTTAGGATTAGGGTTAGGGTACGACTTAGGGCTAGGGTTAGGGCTAGGGTTAGGGTTAGGGTTAGGGTTAGGGTTTAGGGTTATGGTTAGGGTTAGGGGTTAGGGGTTAGGGGTTAGGCTTAGGGTTAGCGTTACGGTTAGGGGTTAGGGGTTAGGGTTAGGGCTAAGGTTAGGGTTAGGGTTAGGGTTAGGGTTAGGGCTAGGGTTAGGGTTAGGGTTAGGGTTACGGCTAGGGTTAGGGTTAGGGTTAGGTTAGGCTTAGGGTTAGGAGTTAGGGTTAGGGTTTCTATTAGGTTAGTTTTAAGGGCTAAGGTTAGTTTTAGGGTTAAGGTTGGGTTAGGGTTAGGATTAGGGTTAGGGTACGACTTAGGGCTAGGGTTAGGGCTAGGGTTAGGGTTAGGGTTAGGGTTAGGGTTTAGGGTTATGGTTAGGGTTAGGGGTTAGGGGTTAGGGGTTAGGCTTAGGGTTAGCGTTACGGTTAGGGGTTAGGGGTTAGGGTTAGGGCTAAGGTTAGGGTTAGGGTTAGGGTTAGGGTTAGGGCTAGGGTTAGGGTTAGGGTTAGGGTTACGGCTAGGGTTAGGGTTAGGGTTAGGTTAGGCTTAGGGTTAGGAGTTAGGGTTAGGGTTTCTATTAGGTTAGTTTTAAGGGCTAAGGTTAGTTTTAGGGTTAAGGTTGGGTTAGGGTTAGGATTAGGGTTAGGGTACGACTTAGGGCTAGGGTTAGGGCTAGGGTTAGGGTTAGGGTTAGGGTTAGGGTTTAGGGTTATGGTTAGGGTTAGGGGTTAGGGGTTAGGGGTTAGGCTTAGGGTTAGCGTTACGGTTAGGGGTTAGGGGTTAGGGTTAGGGCTAAGGTTAGGGTTAGGGTTAGGGTTAGGGTTAGGGCTAGGGTTAGGGTTAGGGTTAGGGTTACGGCTAGGGTTAGGGTTAGGGTTAGGTTAGGCTTAGGGTTAGGAGTTAGGGTTAGGGTTTCTATTAGGTTAGTTTTAAGGGCTAAGGTTAGTTTTAGGGTTAAGGTTGGGTTAGGGTTAGGATTAGGGTTAGGGTACGACTTAGGGCTAGGGTTAGGGCTAGGGTTAGGGTTAGGGTTAGGGTTAGGGTTTAGGGTTATGGTTAGGGTTAGGGGTTAGGGGTTAGGGGTTAGGCTTAGGGTTAGCGTTACGGTTAGGGGTTAGGGGTTAGGGTTAGGGCTAAGGTTAGGGTTAGGGTTAGGGTTAGGGTTAGGGCTAGGGTTAGGGTTAGGGTTAGGGTTACGGCTAGGGTTAGGGTTAGGGTTAGGTTAGGCTTAGGGTTAGGAGTTAGGGTTAGGGTTTCTATTAGGTTAGTTTTAAGGGCTAAGGTTAGTTTTAGGGTTAAGGTTGGGTTAGGGTTAGGATTAGGGTTAGGGTACGACTTAGGGCTAGGGTTAGGGCTAGGGTTAGGGTTAGGGTTAGGGTTAGGGTTTAGGGTTATGGTTAGGGTTAGGGGTTAGGGGTTAGGGGTTAGGCTTAGGGTTAGCGTTACGGTTAGGGGTTAGGGGTTAGGGTTAGGGCTAAGGTTAGGGTTAGGGTTAGGGTTAGGTTAGGCTTAGGGTTAGGAGTTAGGGTTAGGGTTTCTATTAGGTTAGTTTTAAGGGCTAAGGTTAGTTTTAGGGTTAAGGTTGGGTTAGGGTTAGGATTAGGGTTAGGGTACGACTTAGGGCTAGGGTTAGGGCTAGGGTTAGGGTTAGGGTTAGGGTTAGGGTTTAGGGTTATGGTTAGGGTTAGGGGTTAGGGGTTAGGGGTTAGGCTTAGGGTTAGCGTTACGGTTAGGGGTTAGGGGTTAGGGTTAGGGCTAAGGTTAGGGTTAGGGTTAGGGTTAGGGTTAGGGCTAGGGTTAGGGTTAGGGTTAGGGTTACGGCTAGGGTTAGGGTTAGGGTTAGGTTAGGCTTAGGGTTAGGAGTTAGGGTTAGGGTTTCTATTAGGTTAGTTTTAAGGGCTAAGGTTAGTTTTAGGGTTAAGGTTGGGTTAGGGTTAGGATTAGGGTTAGGGTACGACTTAGGGCTAGGGTTAGGGCTAGGGTTAGGGTTAGGGTTAGGGTTAGGGTTTAGGGTTATGGTTAGGGTTAGGGGTTAGGGGTTAGGGGTTAGGCTTAGGGTTAGCGTTACGGTTAGGGGTTAGGGTTAGGGCTAAGGTTAGGGTTAGGGTTAGGGTTAGGGTTAGGGCTAGGGTTAGGGTTAGGGTTAGGGTTACGGCTAGGGTTAGGGTTAGGGTTAGGTTAGGCTTAGGGTTAGGAGTTAGGGTTAGGGTTTCTATTAGGTTAGTTTTAAGGGCTAAGGTTAGTTTTAGGGTTAAGGTTGGGTTAGGGTTAGGATTAGGGTTAGGGTACGACTTAGGGCTAGGGTTAGGGTTAGGGTTAGGGTTAGGGTTTAGGGTTATGGTTAGGGTTAGGGGTTAGGGGTTAGGGGTTAGGCTTAGGGTTAGCGTTACGGTTAGGGGTTAGGGGTTAGGGTTAGGGCTAAGGTTAGGGTTAGGGTTAGGGTTAGGGTTAGGGCTAGGGTTAGGGTTAGGGTTAGGGTTACGGCTAGGGTTAGGGTTAGGGTTAGGTTAGGCTTAGGGTTAGGAGTTAGGGTTAGGGTTTCTATTAGGTTAGTTTTAAGGGCTAAGGTTAGTTTTAGGGTTAAGGTTGGGTTAGGGTTAGGATTAGGGTTAGGGTACGACTTAGGGCTAGGGTCAGGGCTAGGGTTAGGGTTAGGGTTAGGGTTAGGGTTTAGGGTTATGGTTAGGGTTAGGGGTTAGGGGTTAGGGGTTAGGCTTAGGGTTAGCGTTACGGTTAGGGGTTAGGGGTTAGGGTTAGGGCTAAGGTTAGGGTTAGGGTTAGGGTTAGGGTTAGGGCTAGGGTTAGGGTTAGGGTTAGGGTTACGGCTAGGGTTAGGGTTAGGTTAGGCTTAGGGTTAGGAGTTAGGGTTAGGGTTTCTATTAGGTTAGTTTTAAGGGCTAAGGTTAGTTTTAGGGTTAAGGTTGGGTTAGGGTTAGGATTAGGGTTAGGGTACGACTTAGGGCTAGGGTTAGGGCTAGGGTTAGGGTTAGGGTTAGGGTTAGGGTTTAGGGTTATGGTTAGGGTTAGGGGTTAGGGGTTAGGGGTTAGGCTTAGGGTTAGCGTTACGGTTAGGGGTTAGGGGTTAGGGTTAGGGCTAAGGTTAGGGTTAGGGTTAGGGTTAGGGTTAGGGCTAGGGTTAGGGTTAGGGTTAGGGTTACGGCTAGGGTTAGGGTTAGGGTTAGGTTAGGCTTAGGTGTAGCATTCGCTACATATCAAGGTGCCACGCTTAGATCACTGGTCGGCCCGGACCAGGGAAAGAGACAGATAACACACACAGTGTGAGCGCCAACTTCCGGCTTTTATTGCGCAGTTAATTCCTTTTATACTAACAAGGGGAGGTGGGGTTACAGGTACATCACAAGGCTGCGACTAACCCTCTAACTTTCCGTGACAACGCGAGATCTTCCGAACGCCGACCCCTACATCTCTCCCCTCCCCATGACGAGTTGGCTTCTATTGTTATGAACAATTCCACACAAAGAAATAACTATATAAAGTGCCATGAGTAGAAACATATCTCTACAACTACTTAAAAACACTCTATCTTAAACACCCGTAAATGTCCCCTTTACCCTGCAGAGCAAAAAGCTCCTTTATAGAAAGTCACACAAGAGGTATATTGAAAGTTAAGACTTGGAAAGAGTTACTTCTATTACTCTATAAGGCTTATCGTTGGTGTGTTGATGTTAAGGCTGAATGTCCGAGGCACCTAGATTCCTGGCCGCGAGTTCCGACAGTCGGATCCCATAAAGGCACGTATTGATGGACTCTGAGAGGGATGTCATCCGGATACCCAAGGTGTCATAAGCCAGGACAGGATAACAGCAATCTGTAAGAAAACTCAAACACTACGAGGTTAAGGCAGGACGAATCATACGACTAGGAACCCATTTCAGGAGCCCTTCAGGTGTCTGTACACAGGCATACCCTCGCCCGAGACAACGCAACTCAAACGGCCCGTCCCATTGGCGTGTCTGAAGGTCACGCACGTGGACCAACGGATAAGGACCGTTGTCTTCCATGTTCATAAAATGTCGTTGCGCTGCCGTCTGTTCCAGGTTCCCCCGAACTGTCTGATTTAATGAAGTTAACGCAGTTAACAGAAGACGCTGCGTGCGGAGAGCAGGTGTGTTTTCCTGTAGCCAGGAGGGCTCCTCCTGCTCCCCCTCCCTAAGCCGATCGAGCAAGGTCTTCAAGGTTCGATGTGCTCGTTCTACAATGGCCTGGCCAGTGCTATTATGAGGGATGCCATGTTTAAGGTCAATACCCCAGACCGTACAAAACCGCTTCACCCGTTCCCCGGCATAAGCTGCACCATTGTCTGTCTTAATCTGTTGCGGAATACCTAATTGAGCTATGCAAGCACGCCAATGCTGTATAACTGCCAAACTAGTCTGTTTACTATGCGCTGTAGCAAGAATATATCTACTATAAGTGTCTACTGTAACATGTAAATACTGCAAAGGCCTAAAAGGAGCATATTCTGTAATGTCAGTTTGCCAGATCTGATTTGGTTGCAAACCGCGAGGGTTGACCCCTGCTTCCCAAAGGGGTCCTTTAGCACAATGAGGGCAGGCTGCGACTACTTCTTTGGCTTCAGCACGAGAGATGCCCGTTAGAGTCACCAAGCCTCGCGGACCGCAATGCAAAAGACGATGCAACGTTATCGCGCGGGCCCTTGCCGGCGTGACGTTATTGCCGCCAACAGCAGCCATCCACGCTTGTGCCGCTTGGTCGGCGCGGCTGTTCCCTTCAGCTAACGGTCCAGGGAGACCAGAATGACTGGTGACATGAATAGGGAAAACGGGCGCACTACGTAACTGTAAAGCATTCAGCAGCATACCAGCTATCTCCGTAGAAGAAGCTAATGCCCATTCCCCCGCAATCACAAGCTTATATACATACAGTGAATCCATGACCACATTCAAAGGCTCAGTCGGCCAACGTAACAGCGCCATGGCCACTGCCTTGGCCTCCAAAAACTGCACCGAGCGACTCGGCTCAGTATATGCTACCTGGTGCCATACCCCCTCTTCTTTCCAAACACAAACGGCCTTGCTTGTCTTGGAGGACGCGTCAGTAAAGATCGTTCGGCCGCCGGTAGGACGCTTCGCCACCTGCTGTGCTGGAAGAATAGGTAAAGCATGCAAGATCTCCCCACAAGGATGGATTTCATGTCCCACTATTGTCCCGGCAAATTCCGCCAATGCACTCTGCAAAACAGCCACCTGCTGATAAACCAAGTTCCACTGCGTTAGCGAACAAGGCAAAACAATGCGGTCAGGATCTCTGCCAGTGTAATGTTGACAAGCCCCCCGGCAACGAATGATCATGGTGGCTACCAGCAGAGGCCAACTAACTATAGCCGTACGTACCTTACCCTGATGTAACCAGACAAAGGGCCACTCCGGGCCGTCAGTACTCTGTATCAATACACCGTGGCAGCTCTGACCGGCTACAAAGAGCCGCGCATCAACTGATTGTGTGGGTTGAAACCTTTGCAAGCCCCACTGCTGGGCCCGTTGGGCTATACGTTCTAGCAACTCACGTTGTGCTGGTAATAATGTACGTGGTGTATTCAAGGGCTCCCCCCCGTTAAGCAATTGGTACAGGAGGTCCATCTCATCCGCAGCAATGGGAACAAAGTTCCTTAACCACAATAGTTTGCCTACTAACTTCTGGGCATCATGTAAAGTACACACTGGGTCAGGGACCAGAAAACTTTGAGCAGTGACCGTACGAGGTGTTATTTGAGTGCCTAGATAACTAACAGAGGGCCCCATTTGTGTCTTGTTAGGGGATACATGCAGCCCGTATTCACTTAGCTGCCGGACTGTCCGATCATAGAGGTGCTGCAGCATAGACTCGCTCCGATGGGACAGTAGAATGTCATCCATGTAGTGCATGATGGTGGCCTCCGGGTAGTCTTGACGCAGTGAGTGTAAGGCCTTACCTACCGCAATCTGACAGAGAGTTGGCGAATTCTTCATGCCTTGAGGGAGCACTGTCCACTGATATCGTTGCATGGGCGCCTGATGATTTCGCTCTGGGATAGAGAAGGCGAACCGTTCCCGATCATCTGGGTGTAAAGGAATACTGAAGAAACAATCTTTAATATCAATTACAATGACACCCTGTCCTTTCGGCACAATGGCCGGAGAAGGTAACCCTGGCTGCAAAGCCCCCATGTCCTGTAAGCAGACATTAACCGCTCGCAAATCATGGAGGAGTCGCCACGCGCCTGATTTTTTCTTTATGACAAATATAGGAGTATGCCATGGACTGGTAGAAGGTTCCAGATGGCCCATTTGTGCTTCCCTATGCACCAATTCCACTACTGCCGCCCTCTTCTCCTCAGTCATAGGCCACTGCTCCACCCACACCGGCTTATTCGTTAGCCAGGTGAGCTTCAAGGGACGGCAGACAGCAGTGGCCACCACTAAAAATCCGTGGAAAGGCGACACCCCCAACGTTCTAGGCAGCAGCGCCCAAGGATGGCTGTCGGGACTGCCGCCACCATCGGATTACACCACGCCACTCTCTCCGCATCTGCAGTAGTGGTAGGCTGGGCAAGAGTGATTTTTACCAAGGCTGTACTCTTTCTTGACTCTTGCGCCCCCCCCACCCCCAGGAGTTGCCCTTGCGTGACGGTGGGCCACTCCGGGGGCCAAATATGAATCGGAATCACAGTAACATCTGCACCTGTATCTAACAGGGCCAGCATACTAACGCTTCGTGGAAAAAGAGGTGGTCCCACCTCTAGCGTGATCACTTGTTCTGGACGGGTATTCATGCCCATTGTCAGCGCTATCAGAGTGTCAGCAGGAACAGATGTTACTTGGTCCTGACCCTGTCCCCGTCCGTCGGCAGTTAGCGCCACGGAAGCTTCGTGTGATCCTGAGGTGTTGGTGTTGGGCCCTGTGCAAAAGCCGTAGGGGAGGGCGAGGCCCCCGTCCCTCCCCCCGAACCGTTTACCGACTGCGATCCCTGTTGTTGTCGCGGTTGCTCCACAACCCCCTGCTGGACCCCGGGCGCACGGCAGTCTCGGGCTCGGTGCCCGGACTTGCCACACTTCCAACAACGAGTGCCGCCCGCCCCCGCGCCCTGGCCCGGCCCTTTGGGTTTGGTAGCGCAGTTCCGCGCTATGTGGCCCTTCCCCCCGCACCGGTGACAAACGCCTGCACCCTTGTGCAAAGCCTGCTGCAGGGCCGACACTATCGGTTGCGTTTCCTGTTGTTGTTCCCTTTCCAGGACATGGCGAATCATCTCGCCCAGCGTGGAACGCGCTGGCAACTGAGAGAGCAGCGTCGCAGTCTGCGGGTTAGCCTGAGCCTTTGCACATTCAATTATAATGGCATCTTTAGCAGTCTCTGGAATGTCTGCAGCCTGCATAGAAAGCTGAAGCCGATCCAGAAAGACAGTAAATCTTTCGGCAAGCCCCTGGCGGATCTTCACCCAGGGGGGGTCTGCTCTGTCCATAGCTGCGACACGTCTGAGTGCGGCCATGGCGGTAGTCGCGACCGCCGCAAAGTCACGTCCGCGCATGCCCTGTGCCTGCGCCTGTGGCGTGGCGAACGGCCCTTCCCCCATGAGCTGTTCTATGGTCACTCCCGCGAGATGATGATCAGGGGCCTGGGCGTCGGTCACCACCTTAACGCACTGAGCTCGCCATTCCTCCTTAAACAACAGCAGCAAAGATGGAGGCAGCACCCCTCTCATTAACTGCATCACATCATAGGGCGCTACAGGCGTTGCGAGCAGGCACTCAAACAAAGTGAGCGCCTGCGAGGAATTCACTCCATGCGCCTGCACTGTGCTTGCGAGTTCTCGAACGGTCTTTATATCAAAAGGCATCCATGCATACCCGCCCCGTGACGCAGCCCGAATTGGGAGAACAACCGGCTGAAACTGAACCCCTGAGAGGCAGCATTCCTTGGCCACTAGTCGCCAGTCCGTACCTTTCTGGGTGCCTCCTTCCTGGGTGTCCCCGGCCCCCTGCGTAGGAGGCATTAACGGCACCGTACGCTCCGCGTTCTCTATGACCCCCTCAAGCCTCTGTAACAAACCCCTCAGCCTCTGTAAGGCGTCCTGTCTCTCCGTTGCCTGTCTCGGTGGCACGCTCCCCGAGGGCTGCCGTATCACGCTATCCAACCCCTCCTCATCGGAATAATCGGAGTCTATAGCTGCTGGTACCGCGCGCCAGTTTCGGAAGGGCCCAGCCGAAGGATTAACCCGTTCCGGCCCAGGAGCGGCAGATGGCGCAGTTGATGGCGCAGCAAGAATAGGCCCACCGGGGCCAGGCCCCGCAGGCAAAGGCGCAGCCAGCACAGGCCCAGTAGGCCCGGCCCGCGCAGGCAGCGGCTCGGCCACCACAGGCAGAGGCCCGGCCCGCGCAGGCAAAGGTTCAGCCACCACAGGCACGGGCCCGACCGCCGCAGGCAAAGGCTCAGCCCGCACAGGCACGGGCCCGGCCGCCGCAGGCAAAGGCCCGGCCCGCACAGGCACTGGCGCAGCCTGCGCAGGCAGCGGCTCGGCCGCCACAGGCAAAGGCGCGGCCGCCGCAGGCACTGGCGCAGCCTGCGCAGGCACTGGCGCAGCCTGCGCAGGCAGAGGCTCGGCCGCCACAGGCAAAGGCGCGGCCGCCACAGGCACTGGCGCAGCCTCCACAGGCACTGGCGCAGCCTGCGCAGGCAGAGGCTCAGCCGCCACAGGCACTGGCGCAGCCTGCGCAGGCAAAGGCTCGGCCGCCACAGGCAAAGGCTCAGCCCGCACAGGCACTGGCGCAGCCTGCGCAGGCAGAGGCTCGGCCGCCACAGGCAAAGGCTCGGCCGCCGCAGGCACTGGCGCAGCCTGCGCAGGCAGAGGCTCGGCCGCCACAAGCAAAGGCTCGGCCGCCGCAGGCAAAAACTCAGCCTGCACAGGCAAAGGCTCGGCAGGCACAGAGTCAACCTGCATAGGCTCGGCAGGCAGAAACTCCGCCTGCTCTCCCGGCAAGGGCGCCTGGTTTCCCTCGCCGGGGGGTGGTTCCCCCGCTGCTACAGTTTTTAACTCTCTCAGCTTCTTGAGCTCCCCCTCCGGGGGCGTTCTTTCCTCCCATTCCTTCACCTGACGGTACAAATCCCCCTTAACATCCCCGCCTGGAACCCAGTCCAGGAGGCAGTCCCGCAACTCCTTCAGAAGATCCTGCCGTAACACCTCCCATGCCCGCCGCAGAGAGGGCCCATCCAGTCTCGGAGGTACCGTCTCCACCGGAAAAACCCCTATCTCCGCCGCACCCTCTGAGTCCACGCTATCAGTCAGAGAGGAACCGCTCCGCGAGCCCCGCTCCACAACCACCCACTCCGTCTGATCTTGTCCCACCGTCTCTGGGGGCACTATCCCCCGTTGTTTTCGAACCGGCGCTTCATCCGCAAACAGGATAGCTCGCGCCGCCGACCTGCACTCCCTAGCCTTTTGTCCCACCTTAACTACCCCCTCCACCATGTCCCAAGCTCGTAATCGTTCCGCAGCTCCGTGCTCACCCTCGAGCGCCGACTGAAGCAACATCTCCCGAACCACTCCCCAATTTGGGGGACTAAAAACTTCTGTGGGAGAACTCATCCCTCCCCGGCGCAGCACCCATTGGATGCATTCGCCCGTGGGGCCCCTCCTAATCGTTCCTCGGGCACCCACCTCATTAGCCAACCCTTTCAACACCTTAATCACTTGCGCAAGTTCCATCGTCGCCATGGCAACCGATCACGTCGGGGTCACCACTATGTAGCATTCGCTACATATCAAGGTGCCACGCTTAGATCACTGGTCGGCCCGGACCAGGGAAAGAGACAGATAACACACACAGTGTGAGCGCCAACTTCCGGCTTTTATTGCGCAGTTAATTCCTTTTATACTAACAAGGGGAGGTGGGGTTACAGGTATATCACAAGGCTGCGACTAACCCTCTAACTTTCCGTGACAACGCGAGATCTTCCGAACGCCGACCCCTACACTTAGGGTTAGGAGTTAGGGTTAGGGTTTCTATTAGGTTAGTTTTAAGGGCTAAGGTTAGTTTTAGGGTTAAGGTTGGGTTAGGGTTAGGATTAGGGTTAGGGTACGACTTAGGGCTAGGGTTAGGGCTAGGGTTAGGGTTAGGGTTAGGGTTAGGGTTTAGGGTTATGGTTAGGGTTAGGGGTTAGGGGTTAGGGGTTAGGCTTAGGGTTAGCGTTACGGTTAGGGGTTAGGGGTTAGGGTTAGGGCTAAGGTTAGGGTTAGGGTTAGGGTTAGGGCTAGGGCTAGGGTTAGGGTTAGGGTTAGGGTTACGGCTAGGGTTAGGGTTAGGGTTAGGTTAGGCTTAGGGTTAGGAGTTAGGGTTAGGGTTTCTATTAGGTTAGTTTTAAGGGCTAAGGTTAGTTTTAGGGTTAAGGTTGGGTTAGGGTTAGGATTAGGGTTAGGGTACGACTTAGGGCTAGGGTTAGGGCTAGGGTTAGGGTTAGGGTTAGGGTTTAGGGTTATGGTTAGGGTTAGGGGTTAGGGGTTAGGGGTTAGGCTTAGGGTTAGCGTTACGGTTAGGGGTTAGGGGTTAGGGTTAGGGCTAAGGTTAGGGTTAGGGTTAGGGTTAGGGTTAGGGCTAGGGTTAGGGTTAGGGTTAGGGTTACGGCTAGGGTTAGGGTTAGGGTTAGGTTAGGCTTAGGGTTAGGAGTTAGGGTTAGGGTTTCTATTAGGTTAGTTTTAAGGGCTAAGGTTAGTTTTAGGGTTAAGGTTGGGTTAGGGTTAGGATTAGGGTTAGGGTACGACTTAGGGCTAGGGTTAGGGCTAGGGTTAGGGTTAGGGTTAGGGTTAGGGTTTAGGGTTATGGTTAGGGTTAGGGGTTAGGGGTTAGGGGTTAGGCTTAGGGTTAGCGTTACGGTTAGGGGTTAGGGGTTAGGGTTAGGGCTAAGGTTAGGGTTAGGGTTAGGGTTAGGGTTAGGGCTAGGGTTAGGGTTAGGGTTAGGGTTACGGCTAGGGTTAGGGTTAGGGTTAGGTTAGGCTTAGGGTTAGGAGTTAGGGTTAGGGTTTCTATTAGGTTAGTTTTAAGGGCTAAGGTTAGTTTTAGGGTTAAGGTTGGGTTAGGGTTAGGATTAGGGTTAGGGTACGACTTAGGGCTAGGGTTAGGGCTAGGGTTAGGGTTAGGGTTAGGGTTAGGGTTTAGGGTTATGGTTAGGGTTAGGGGTTAGGGGTTAGGGGTTAGGCTTAGGGTTAGCGTTACGGTTAGGGGTTAGGGGTTAGGGTTAGGGCTAAGGTTAGGGTTAGGGTTAGGGTTAGGGTTAGGGCTAGGGTTAGGGTTAGGGTTAGGGTTACGGCTAGGGTTAGGGTTAGGGTTAGGTTAGGCTTAGGGTTAGGAGTTAGGGTTAGGGTTTCTATTAGGTTAGTTTTAAGGGCTAAGGTTAGTTTTAGGGTTAAGGTTGGGTTAGGGTTAGGATTAGGGTTAGGGTACGACTTAGGGCTAGGGTTAGGGCTAGGGTTAGGGTTAGGGTTAGGGTTAGGGTTTAGGGTTATGGTTAGGGTTAGGGGTTAGGGGTTAGGGGTTAGGCTTAGGGTTAGCGTTACGGTTAGGGGTTAGGGGTTAGGGTTAGGGCTAAGGTTAGGGTTAGGGTTAGGGTTAGGGTTAGGGCTAGGGTTAGGGTTAGGGTTAGGGTTACGGCTAGGGTTAGGGTTAGGGTTAGGTTAGGCTTAGGGTTAGGAGTTAGGGTTAGGGTTTCTATTAGGTTAGTTTTAAGGGCTAAGGTTAGTTTTAGGGTTAAGGTTGGGTTAGGGTTAGGATTAGGGTTAGGGTACGACTTAGGGCTAGGGTTAGGGCTAGGGTTAGGGTTAGGGTTAGGGTTAGGGTTTAGGGTTATGGTTAGGGTTAGGGGTTAGGGGTTAGGGGTTAGGCTTAGGGTTAGCGTTACGGTTAGGGGTTAGGGGTTAGGGTTAGGGCTAAGGTTAGGGTTAGGGTTAGGGTTAGGGTTAGGGCTAGGGTTAGGGTTAGGGTTAGGGTTACGGCTAGGGTTAGGGTTAGGGTTAGGTTAGGCTTAGGGTTAGGAGTTAGGGTTAGGGTTTCTATTAGGTTAGTTTTAAGGGCTAAGGTTAGTTTTAGGGTTAAGGTTGGGTTAGGGTTAGGATTAGGGTTAGGGTACGACTTAGGGCTAGGGTTAGGGCTAGGGTTAGGGTTAGGGTTAGGGTTAGGGTTTAGGGTTATGGTTAGGGTTAGGGGTTAGGGGTTAGGGGTTAGGCTTAGGGTTAGCGTTACGGTTAGGGGTTAGGGGTTAGGGTTAGGGCTAAGGTTAGGGTTAGGGTTAGGGTTAGGGTTAGGGCTAGGGTTAGGGTTAGGGTTAGGGTTACGGCTAGGGTTAGGGTTAGGGTTAGGTTAGGCTTAGGGTTAGGAGTTAGGGTTAGGGTTTCTATTAGGTTAGTTTTAAGGGCTAAGGTTAGTTTTAGGGTTAAGGTTGGGTTAGGGTTAGGATTAGGGTTAGGGTACGACTTAGGGCTAGGGTTAGGGCTAGGGTTAGGGTTAGGGTTAGGGTTAGGGTTTAGGGTTATGGTTAGGGTTAGGGGTTAGGGGTTAGGGGTTAGGCTTAGGGTTAGCGTTACGGTTAGGGGTTAGGGGTTAGGGTTAGGGCTAAGGTTAGGGTTAGGGTTAGGGTTAGGGTTAGGGCTAGGGTTAGGGTTAGGGTTAGGGTTACGGCTAGGGTTAGGGTTAGGGTTAGGTTAGGCTTAGGGTTAGGAGTTAGGGTTAGGGTTTCTATTAGGTTAGTTTTAAGGGCTAAGGTTAGTTTTAGGGTTAAGGTTGGGTTAGGGTTAGGATTAGGGTTAGGGTACGACTTAGGGCTAGGGTTAGGGCTAGGGTTAGGGTTAGGGTTAGGGTTAGGGTTTAGGGTTATGGTTAGGGTTAGGGGTTAGGGGTTAGGGGTTAGGCTTAGGGTTAGCGTTACGGTTAGGGGTTAGGGGTTAGGGTTAGGGCTAAGGTTAGGGTTAGGGTTAGGGTTAGGGTTAGGGCTAGGGTTAGGGTTAGGGTTAGGGTTACGGCTAGGGTTAGGGTTAGGGTTAGGTTAGGCTTAGGGTTAGGAGTTAGGGTTAGGGTTTCTATTAGGTTAGTTTTAAGGGCTAAGGTTAGTTTTAGGGTTAAGGTTGGGTTAGGGTTAGGATTAGGGTTAGGGTACGACTTAGGGCTAGGGTTAGGGCTAGGGTTAGGGTTAGGGTTAGGGTTAGGGTTTAGGGTTATGGTTAGGGTTAGGGGTTAGGGGTTAGGGGTTAGGCTTAGGGTTAGCGTTACGGTTAGGGGTTAGGGGTTAGGGTTAGGGCTAAGGTTAGGGTTAGGGTTAGGGTTAGGGTTAGGGCTAGGGTTAGGGTTAGGGTTAGGGTTACGGCTAGGGTTAGGGTTAGGGTTAGGTTAGGCTTAGGGTTAGGAGTTAGGGTTAGGGTTTCTATTAGGTTAGTTTTAAGGGCTAAGGTTAGTTTTAGGGTTAAGGTTGGGTTAGGGTTAGGATTAGGGTTAGGGTACGACTTAGGGCTAGGGTTAGGGCTAGGGTTAGGGTTAGGGTTAGGGTTAGGGTTTAGGGTTATGGTTAGGGTTAGGGGTTAGGGGTTAGGGGTTAGGCTTAGGGTTAGCGTTACGGTTAGGGGTTAGGGGTTAGGGTTAGGGCTAAGGTTAGGGTTAGGGTTAGGGTTAGGGTTAGGGCTAGGGTTAGGGTTAGGGTTAGGGTTACGGCTAGGGTTAGGGTTAGGGTTAGGTTAGGCTTAGGGTTAGGAGTTAGGGTTAGGGTTTCTATTAGGTTAGTTTTAAGGGCTAAGGTTAGTTTTAGGGTTAAGGTTGGGTTAGGGTTAGGATTAGGGTTAGGGTACGACTTAGGGCTAGGGTTAGGGCTAGGGTTAGGGTTAGGGTTAGGGTTAGGGTTTAGGGTTATGGTTAGGGTTAGGGGTTAGGGGTTAGGGGTTAGGCTTAGGGTTAGCGTTACGGTTAGGGGTTAGGGGTTAGGGTTAGGGCTAAGGTTAGGGTTAGGGTTAGGGTTAGGGTTAGGGCTAGGGTTAGGGTTAGGGTTAGGGTTACGGCTAGGGTTAGGGTTAGGGTTAGGTTAGGCTTAGGGTTAGGAGTTAGGGTTAGGGTTTCTATTAGGTTAGTTTTAAGGGCTAAGGTTAGTTTTAGGGTTAAGGTTGGGTTAGGGTTAGGATTAGGGTTAGGGTACGACTTAGGGCTAGGGTTAGGGCTAGGGTTAGGGTTAGGGTTAGGGTTAGGGTTAGCGTTACGGTTAGGGGTTAGGGGTTAGGGTTAGGGCTAAGGTTAGGGTTAGGGTTAGGGTTAGGGTTAGGGCTAGGGTTAGGGTTAGGGTTAGGGTTACGGCTAGGGTTAGGGTTAGGGTTAGGTTAGGCTTAGGGTTAGGAGTTAGGGTTAGGGTTTCTATTAGGTTAGTTTTAAGGGCTAAGGTTAGTTTTAGGGTTAAGGTTGGGTTAGGGTTAGGATTAGGGTTAGGGTACGACTTAGGGCTAGGGTCAGGGCTAGGGTTAGGGTTAGGGTTTAGGGTTATGGTTAGGGTTAGGGGTTAGGGGTTAGGGGTTAGGCTTAGGGTTAGCGTTACGGTTAGGGGTTAGGGGTTAGGGTTAGGGCTAAGGTTAGGGTTAGGGTTAGGGTTAGGGTTAGGGCTAGGGTTAGGGTTAGGGTTAGGGTTACGGCTAGGGTTAGGGTTAGGGTTAGGTTAGGCTTAGGGTTAGGAGTTAGGGTTAGGGTTTCTATTAGGTTAGTTTTAAGGGCTAAGGTTAGTTTTAGGGTTAAGGTTGGGTTAGGGTTAGGATTAGGGTCAGGGTACGACTTAGGGCTAGGGTTAGGGCTAGGGTTAGGGTTAGGGTTAGGGTTAGGGTTTAGGGTTATGGTTAGGGTTAGGGGTTAGGGGTTAGGGGTTAGGCTTAGGGTTAGCGTTACGGTTAGGGGTTAGGGGTTAGGGTTAGGGCTAAGGTTAGGGTTAGGGTTAGGGTTAGGGTTAGGGCTAGGGTTAGGGTTAGGGTTAGGGTTACGGCTAGGGTTAGGGTTAGGGTTAGGTTAGGCTTAGGGTTAGGAGTTAGGGTTAGGGTTTCTATTAGGTTAGTTTTAAGGGCTAAGGTTAGTTTTAGGGTTAAGGTTGGGTTAGGGTTAGGATTAGGGTTAGGGTACGACTTAGGGCTAGGGTTAGGGCTAGGGTTAGGGTTAGGGTTAGGGTTAGGGTTTAGGGTTATGGTTAGGGTTAGGGGTTAGGGGTTAGGGGTTAGGCTTAGGGTTAGCGTTACGGTTAGGGGTTAGGGGTTAGGGTTAGGGCTAAGGTTAGGGTTAGGGTTAGGGTTAGGGTTAGGGCTAGGGTTAGGGTTAGGGTTAGGGTTACGGCTAGGGTTAGGGTTAGGGTTAGGTTAGGCTTAGGGTTAGGAGTTAGGGTTAGGGTTTCTATTAGGTTAGTTTTAAGGGCTAAGGTTAGTTTTAGGGTTAAGGTTGGGTTAGGGTTAGGATTAGGGTTAGGGTACGACTTAGGGCTAGGGTTAGGGCTAGGGTTAGGGTTAGGGTTAGGGTTAGGGTTTAGGGTTATGGTTAGGGTTAGGGGTTAGGGGTTAGGGGTTAGGCTTAGGGTTAGCGTTACGGTTAGGGGTTAGGGGTTAGGGTTAGGGCTAAGGTTAGGGTTAGGGTTAGGGTTAGGGTTAGGGCTAGGGTTAGGGTTAGGGTTAGGGTTACGGCTAGGGTTAGGGTTAGGGTTAGGTTAGGCTTAGGGTTAGGAGTTAGGGTTAGGGTTTCTATTAGGTTAGTTTTAAGGGCTAAGGTTAGTTTTAGGGTTAAGGTTGGGTTAGGGTTAGGATTAGGGTTAGGGTACGACTTAGGGCTAGGGTTAGGGCTAGGGTTAGGGTTAGGGTTAGGGTTAGGGTTTAGGGTTATGGTTAGGGTTAGGGGTTAGGGGTTAGGGGTTAGGCTTAGGGTTAGCGTTACGGTTAGGGGTTAGGGGTTAGGGTTAGGGCTAAGGTTAGGGTTAGGGTTAGGGTTAGGGTTAGGGCTAGGGTTAGGGTTAGGGTTAGGGTTACGGCTAGGGTTAGGGTTAGGGTTAGGTTAGGCTTAGGGTTAGGAGTTAGGGTTAGGGTTTCTATTAGGTTAGTTTTAAGGGCTAAGGTTAGTTTTAGGGTTAAGGTTGGGTTAGGGTTAGGATTAGGGTTAGGGTACGACTTAGGGCTAGGGTTAGGGCTAGGGTTAGGGTTAGGGTTAGGGTTAGGGTTTAGGGTTATGGTTAGGGTTAGGGGTTAGGGGTTAGGGGTTAGGCTTAGGGTTAGCGTTACGGTTAGGGGTTAGGGGTTAGGGTTAGGGCTAAGGTTAGGGTTAGGGTTAGGGTTAGGGTTAGGGCTAGGGTTAGGGTTAGGGTTAGGGTTACGGCTAGGGTTAGGGTTAGGGTTAGGTTAGGCTTAGGGTTAGGAGTTAGGGTTAGGGTTTCTATTAGGTTAGTTTTAAGGGCTAAGGTTAGTTTTAGGGTTAAGGTTGGGTTAGGGTTAGGATTAGGGTTAGGGTACGACTTAGGGCTAGGGTTAGGGCTAGGGTTAGGGTTAGGGTTAGGGTTAGGGTTTAGGGTTATGGTTAGGGTTAGGGGTTAGGGGTTAGGGGTTAGGCTTAGGGTTAGCGTTACGGTTAGGGGTTAGGGGTTAGGGTTAGGGCTAAGGTTAGGGTTAGGGTTAGGGTTAGGGTTAGGGCTAGGGTTAGGGTTAGGGTTAGGGTTACGGCTAGGGTTAGGGTTAGGGTTAGGTTAGGCTTAGGGTTAGGAGTTAGGGTTAGGGTTTCTATTAGGTTAGTTTTAAGGGCTAAGGTTAGTTTTAGGGTTAAGGTTGGGTTAGGGTTAGGATTAGGGTTAGGGTACGACTTAGGGCTAGGGTTAGGGCTAGGGTTAGGGTTAGGGTTAGGGTTAGGGTTTAGGGTTATGGTTAGGGTTAGGGGTTAGGGGTTAGGGGTTAGGCTTAGGGTTAGCGTTACGGTTAGGGGTTAGGGGTTAGGGTTAGGGCTAAGGTTAGGGTTAGGGTTAGGGTTAGGGTTAGGGCTAGGGTTAGGGTTAGGGTTAGGGTTACGGCTAGGGTTAGGGTTAGGGTTAGGTTAGGCTTAGGGTTAGGAGTTAGGGTTAGGGTTTCTATTAGGTTAGTTTTAAGGGCTAAGGTTAGTTTTAGGGTTAAGGTTGGGTTAGGGTTAGGATTAGGGTTAGGGTACGACTTAGGGCTAGGGTTAGGGCTAGGGTTAGGGTTAGGGTTAGGGTTAGGGTTTAGGGTTATGGTTAGGGTTAGGGGTTAGGGGTTAGGGGTTAGGCTTAGGGTTAGCGTTACGGTTAGGGGTTAGGGGTTAGGGTTAGGGCTAAGGTTAGGGTTAGGGTTAGGGTTAGGGTTAGGGCTAGGGTTAGGGTTAGGGTTAGGGTTACGGCTAGGGTTAGGGTTAGGGTTAGGTTAGGCTTAGGGTTAGGAGTTAGGGTTAGGGTTTCTATTAGGTTAGTTTTAAGGGCTAAGGTTAGTTTTAGGGTTAAGGTTGGGTTAGGGTTAGGATTAGGGTTAGGGTACGACTTAGGGCTAGGGTTAGGGCTAGGGTTAGGGTTAGGGTTAGGGTTAGGGTTTAGGGTTATGGTTAGGGTTAGGGGTTAGGGGTTAGGGGTTAGGCTTAGGGTTAGCGTTACGGTTAGGGGTTAGGGGTTAGGGTTAGGGCTAAGGTTAGGGTTAGGGTTAGGGTTAGGGTTAGGGCTAGGGTTAGGGTTAGGGTTAGGGTTACGGCTAGGGTTAGGGTTAGGGTTAGGTTAGGCTTAGGGTTAGGAGTTAGGGTTAGGGTTTCTATTAGGTTAGTTTTAAGGGCTAAGGTTAGTTTTAGGGTTAAGGTTGGGTTAGGGTTAGGATTAGGGTTAGGGTACGACTTAGGGCTAGGGTTAGGGCTAGGGTTAGGGTTAGGGTTAGGGTTAGGGTTTAGGGTTATGGTTAGGGTTAGGGGTTAGGGGTTAGGGGTTAGGCTTAGGGTTAGCGTTACGGTTAGGGGTTAGGGGTTAGGGTTAGGGCTAAGGTTAGGGTTAGGGTTAGGGTTAGGGTTAGGGCTAGGGTTAGGGTTAGGGTTAGGGTTACGGCTAGGGTTAGGGTTAGGGTTAGGTTAGGCTTAGGGTTAGGAGTTAGGGTTAGGGTTTCTATTAGGTTAGTTTTAAGGGCTAAGGTTAGTTTTAGGGTTAAGGTTGGGTTAGGGTTAGGATTAGGGTTAGGGTACGACTTAGGGCTAGGGTTAGGGCTAGGGTTAGGGTTAGGGTTAGGGTTAGGGTTTAGGGTTATGGTTAGGGTTAGGGGTTAGGGGTTAGGGGTTAGGCTTAGGGTTAGCGTTAGTTAGGGGTTAGGGGTTAGGGTTAGGGCTAAGGTTAGGGTTAGGGTTAGGGTTAGGGTTAGGGCTAGGGTTAGGGTTAGGGTTAGGGTTACGGCTAGGGTTAGGGTTAGGGTTAGGTTAGGCTTAGGGTTAGGAGTTAGGGTTAGGGTTTCTATTAGGTTAGTTTTAAGGGCTAAGGTTAGTTTTAGGGTTAAGGTTGGGTTAGGGTTAGGATTAGGGTTAGGGTACGACTTAGGGCTAGGGTTAGGGCTAGGGTTAGGGTTAGGGTTAGGGTTAGGGTTTAGGGTTATGGTTAGGGTTAGGGGTTAGGGGTTAGGGGTTAGGCTTAGGGTTAGCGTTACGGTTAGGGGTTAGGGGTTAGGGTTAGGGCTAAGGTTAGGGTTAGGGTTAGGGTTAGGGTTAGGGCTAGGGTTAGGGTTAGGGTTAGGGTTACGGCTAGGGTTAGGGTTAGGGTTAGGTTAGGCTTAGGGTTAGGAGTTAGGGTTAGGGTTTCTATTAGGTTAGTTTTAAGGGCTAAGGTTAGTTTTAGGGTTAAGGTTGGGTTAGGGTTAGGATTAGGGTTAGGGTACGACTTAGGGCTAGGGTTAGGGCTAGGGTTAGGGTTAGGGTTAGGGTTAGGGTTTAGGGTTATGGTTAGGGTTAGGGGTTAGGGGTTAGGGGTTAGGCTTAGGGTTAGCGTTACGGTTAGGGGTTAGGGGTTAGGGTTAGGGCTAAGGTTAGGGTTAGGGTTAGGGTTAGGGTTAGGGCTAGGGTTAGGGTTAGGGTTAGGGTTACGGCTAGGGTTAGGGTTAGGGTTAGGTTAGGCTTAGGGTTAGGAGTTAGGGTTAGGGTTTCTATTAGGTTAGTTTTAAGGGCTAAGGTTAGTTTTAGGGTTAAGGTTGGGTTAGGGTTAGGATTAGGGTTAGGGTACGACTTAGGGCTAGGGTTAGGGCTAGGGTTAGGGTTAGGGTTAGGGTTAGGGTTTAGGGTTATGGTTAGGGTTAGGGGTTAGGGGTTAGGGGTTAGGCTTAGGGTTAGCGTTACGGTTAGGGGTTAGGGGTTAGGGTTAGGGCTAAGGTTAGGGTTAGGGTTAGGGTTAGGGTTAGGGCTAGGGTTAGGGTTAGGGTTAGGGTTACGGCTAGGGTTAGGGTTAGGGTTAGGTTAGGCTTAGGGTTAGGAGTTAGGGTTAGGGTTTCTATTAGGTTAGTTTTAAGGGCTAAGGTTAGTTTTAGGGTTAAGGTTGGGTTAGGGTTAGGATTAGGGTTAGGGTACGACTTAGGGCTAGGGTTAGGGCTAGGGTTAGGGTTAGGGTTAGGGTTAGGGTTTAGGGTTATGGTTAGGGTTAGGGGTTAGGGGTTAGGGGTTAGGCTTAGGGTTAGCGTTACGGTTAGGGGTTAGGGGTTAGGGTTAGGGCTAAGGTTAGGGTTAGGGTTAGGGTTAGGGTTAGGGCTAGGGTTAGGGTTAGGGTTAGGGTTACGGCTAGGGTTAGGGTTAGGGTTAGGTTAGGCTTAGGGTTAGGAGTTAGGGTTAGGGTTTCTATTAGGTTAGTTTTAAGGGCTAAGGTTAGTTTTAGGGTTAAGGTTGGGTTAGGGTTAGGATTAGGGTTAGGGTACGACTTAGGGCTAGGGTTAGGGCTAGGGTTAGGGTTAGGGTTAGGGTTAGGGTTTAGGGTTATGGTTAGGGTTAGGGGTTAGGGGTTAGGGGTTAGGCTTAGGGTTAGCGTTACGGTTAGGGGTTAGGGGTTAGGGTTAGGGCTAAGGTTAGGGTTAGGGTTAGGGTTAGGGTTAGGGCTAGGGTTAGGGTTAGGGTTAGGGTTACGGCTAGGGTTAGGGTTAGGGTTAGGTTAGGCTTAGGGTTAGGAGTTAGGGTTAGGGTTTCTATTAGGTTAGTTTTAAGGGCTAAGGTTAGTTTTAGGGTTAAGGTTGGGTTAGGGTTAGGATTAGGGTTAGGGTACGACTTAGGGCTAGGGTTAGGGCTAGGGTTAGGGTTAGGGTTAGGGTTAGGGTTTAGGGTTATGGTTAGGGTTAGGGGTTAGGGGTTAGGGGTTAGGCTTAGGGTTAGCGTTACGGTTGGGGTTAGGGGTTAGGGTTAGGGCTAAGGTTAGGGTTAGGGTTAGGGTTAGGGTTAGGGCTAGGGTTAGGGTTAGGGTTAGGGTTACGGCTAGGGTTAGGGTTAGGGTTAGGTTAGGCTTAGGGTTAGGAGTTAGGGTTAGGGTTTCTATTAGGTTAGTTTTAAGGGCTAAGGTTAGTTTTAGGGTTAAGGTTGGGTTAGGGTTAGGATTAGGGTTAGGGTACGACTTAGGGCTAGGGTTAGGGCTAGGGTTAGGGTTAGGGTTAGGGTTAGGGTTTAGGGTTATGGTTAGGGTTAGGGGTTAGGGGTTAGGGGTTAGGCTTAGGGTTAGCGTTACGGTTAGGGGTTAGGGGTTAGGGTTAGGGCTAAGGTTAGGGTTAGGGTTAGGGTTAGGGTTAGGGCTAGGGTTAGGGTTAGGGTTAGGGTTACGGCTAGGGTTAGGGTTAGGGTTAGGTTAGGCTTAGGGTTAGGAGTTAGGGTTAGGGTTTCTATTAGGTTAGTTTTAAGGGCTAAGGTTAGTTTTAGGGTTAAGGTTGGGTTAGGGTTAGGATTAGGGTTAGGGTACGACTTAGGGCTAGGGTTAGGGCTAGGGTTAGGGTTAGGGTTAGGGTTAGGGTTTAGGGTTATGGTTAGGGTTAGGGGTTAGGGGTTAGGGGTTAGGCTTAGGGTTAGCGTTACGGTTAGGGGTTAGGGGTTAGGGTTAGGGCTAAGGTTAGGGTTAGGGTTAGGGTTAGGGTTAGGGCTAGGGTTAGGGTTAGGGTTAGGGTTACGGCTAGGGTTAGGGTTAGGGTTAGGTTAGGCTTAGGGTTAGGAGTTAGGGTTAGGGTTTCTATTAGGTTAGTTTTAAGGGCTAAGGTTAGTTTTAGGGTTAAGGTTGGGTTAGGGTTAGGATTAGGGTTAGGGTACGACTTAGGGCTAGGGTTAGGGCTAGGGTTAGGGTTAGGGTTAGGGTTAGGGTTTAGGGTTATGGTTAGGGTTAGGGGTTAGGGGTTAGGGGTTAGGCTTAGGGTTAGCGTTACGGTTAGGGGTTAGGGGTTAGGGTTAGGGCTAAGGTTAGGGTTAGGGTTAGGGTTAGGGTTAGGGCTAGGGTTAGGGTTAGGGTTAGGGTTACGGCTAGGGTTAGGGTTAGGGTTAGGTTAGGCTTAGGGTTAGGAGTTAGGGTTAGGGTTTCTATTAGGTTAGTTTTAAGGGCTAAGGTTAGTTTTAGGGTTAAGGTTGGGTTAGGGTTAGGATTAGGGTTAGGGTACGACTTAGGGCTAGGGTTAGGGCTAGGGTTAGGGTTAGGGTTAGGGTTAGGGTTTAGGGTTATGGTTAGGGTTAGGGGTTAGGGGTTAGGGGTTAGGCTTAGGGTTAGCGTTACGGTTAGGGGTTAGGGGTTAGGGTTAGGGCTAAGGTTAGGGTTAGGGTTAGGGTTAGGGTTAGGGCTAGGGTTAGGGTTAGGGTTAGGGTTACGGCTAGGGTTAGGGTTAGGGTTAGGTTAGGCTTAGGGTTAGGAGTTAGGGTTAGGGTTTCTATTAGGTTAGTTTTAAGGGCTAAGGTTAGTTTTAGGGTTAAGGTTGGGTTAGGGTTAGGATTAGGGTTAGGGTACGACTTAGGGCTAGGGTTAGGGCTAGGGTTAGGGTTAGGGTTAGGGTTAGGGTTTAGGGTTATGGTTAGGGTTAGGGGTTAGGGGTTAGGGGTTAGGCTTAGGGTTAGCGTTACGGTTAGGGGTTAGGGGTTAGGGTTAGGGCTAAGGTTAGGGTTAGGGTTAGGGTTAGGGTTAGGGCTAGGGTTAGGGTTAGGGTTAGGGTTACGGCTAGGGTTAGGGTTAGGGTTAGGTTAGGCTTAGGGTTAGGAGTTAGGGTTAGGGTTTCTATTAGGTTAGTTTTAAGGGCTAAGGTTAGTTTTAGGGTTAAGGTTGGGTTAGGGTTAGGATTAGGGTTAGGGTACGACTTAGGGCTAGGGTTAGGGCTAGGGTTAGGGTTAGGGTTAGGGTTAGGGTTTAGGGTTATGGTTAGGGTTAGGGGTTAGGGGTTAGGGGTTAGGCTTAGGGTTAGCGTTACGGTTAGGGGTTAGGGGTTAGGGTTAGGGCTAAGGTTAGGGTTAGGGTTAGGGTTAGGGTTAGGGCTAGGGTTAGGGTTAGGGTTAGGGTTACGGCTAGGGTTAGGGTTAGGGTTAGGTTAGGCTTAGGGTTAGGAGTTAGGGTTAGGGTTTCTATTAGGTTAGTTTTAAGGGCTAAGGTTAGTTTTAGGGTTAAGGTTGGGTTAGGGTTAGGATTAGGGTTAGGGTACGACTTAGGGCTAGGGTTAGGGCTAGGGTTAGGGTTAGGGTTAGGGTTAGGGTTTAGGGTTATGGTTAGGGTTAGGGGTTAGGGGTTAGGGGTTAGGCTTAGGGTTAGCGTTACGGTTAGGGGTTAGGGGTTAGGGTTAGGGCTAAGGTTAGGGTTAGGGTTAGGGTTAGGGTTAGGGCTAGGGTTAGGGTTAGGGTTAGGGTTACGGCTAGGGTTAGGGTTAGGGTTAGGTTAGGCTTAGGGTTAGGAGTTAGGGTTAGGGTTTCTATTAGGTTAGTTTTAAGGGCTAAGGTTAGTTTTAGGGTTAAGGTTGGGTTAGGGTTAGGATTAGGGTTAGGGTACGACTTAGGGCTAGGGTTAGGGCTAGGGTTAGGGTTAGGGTTAGGGTTAGGGTTTAGGGTTATGGTTAGGGTTAGGGGTTAGGGGTTAGGGGTTAGGCTTAGGGTTAGCGTTACGGTTAGGGGTTAGGGGTTAGGGTTAGGGCTAAGGTTAGGGTTAGGGTTAGGGTTAGGGTTAGGGCTAGGGTTAGGGTTAGGGTTAGGGTTACGGCTAGGGTTAGGGTTAGGGTTAGGTTAGGCTTAGGGTTAGGAGTTAGGGTTAGGGTTTCTATTAGGTTAGTTTTAAGGGCTAAGGTTAGTTTTAGGGTTAAGGTTGGGTTAGGGTTAGGATTAGGGTTAGGGTACGACTTAGGGCTAGGGTTAGGGCTAGGGTTAGGGTTAGGGTTAGGGTTAGGGTTTAGGGTTATGGTTAGGGTTAGGGGTTAGGGGTTAGGGGTTAGGCTTAGGGTTAGCGTTACGGTTAGGGGTTAGGGGTTAGGGTTAGGGCTAAGGTTAGGGTTAGGGTTAGGGTTAGGGTTAGGGCTAGGGTTAGGGTTAGGGTTAGGGTTACGGCTAGGGTTAGGGTTAGGGTTAGGTTAGGCTTAGGGTTAGGAGTTAGGGTTAGGGTTTCTATTAGGTTAGTTTTAAGGGCTAAGGTTAGTTTTAGGGTTAAGGTTGGGTTAGGGTTAGGATTAGGGTTAGGGTACGACTTAGGGCTAGGGTTAGGGCTAGGGTTAGGGTTAGGGTTAGGGTTAGGGTTTAGGGTTATGGTTAGGGTTAGGGGTTAGGGGTTAGGGGTTAGGCTTAGGGTTAGCGTTACGGTTAGGGGTTAGGGGTTAGGGTTAGGGCTAAGGTTAGGGTTAGGGTTAGGGTTAGGGTTAGGGCTAGGGTTAGGGTTAGGGTTAGGGTTAGCGGCTAGGGTTAGGGTTAGGGTTAGGTTAGGCTTAGGGTTAGGAGTTAGGGTTAGGGTTTCTATTAGGTTAGTTTTAAGGGCTAAGGTTAGTTTTAGGGTTAAGGTTGGGTTAGGGTTAGGATTAGGGTTAGGGTACGACTTAGGGCTAGGGTTAGGGCTAGGGTTAGGGTTAGGGTTAGGGTTAGGGTTTAGGGTTATGGTTAGGGTTAGGGGTTAGGGGTTAGGGGTTAGGCTTAGGGTTAGCGTTACGGTTAGGGGTTAGGGGTTAGGGTTAGGGCTAAGGTTAGGGTTAGGGTTAGGGTTAGGGTTAGGGCTAGGGTTAGGGTTAGGGTTAGGGTTACGGCTAGGGTTAGGGTTAGGGTTAGGTTAGGCTTAGGGTTAGGAGTTAGGGTTAGGGTTTCTATTAGGTTAGTTTTAAGGGCTAAGGTTAGTTTTAGGGTTAAGGTTGGGTTAGGGTTAGGATTAGGGTTAGGGTACGACTTAGGGCTAGGGTTAGGGCTAGGGTTAGGGTTAGGGTTAGGGTTAGGGTTTAGGGTTATGGTTAGGGTTAGGGGTTAGGGGTTAGGGGTTAGGCTTAGGGTTAGCGTTACGGTTAGGGGTTAGGGGTTAGGGTTAGGGCTAAGGTTAGGGTTAGGGTTAGGGTTAGGGTTAGGGCTAGGGTTAGGGTTAGGGTTAGGGTTACGGCTAGGGTTAGGGTTAGGGTTAGGTTAGGCTTAGGGTTAGGAGTTAGGGTTAGGGTTTCTATTAGGTTAGTTTTAAGGGCTAAGGTTAGTTTTAGGGTTAAGGTTGGGTTAGGGTTAGGATTAGGGTTAGGGTACGACTTAGGGCTAGGGTTAGGGCTAGGGTTAGGGTTAGGGTTAGGGTTAGGGTTTAGGGTTATGGTTAGGGTTAGGGGTTAGGGGTTAGGGGTTAGGCTTAGGGTTAGCGTTACGGTTAGGGGTTAGGGGTTAGGGTTAGGGCTAAGGTTAGGGTTAGGGTTAGGGTTAGGGTTAGGGCTAGGGTTAGGGTTAGGGTTAGGGTTACGGCTAGGGTTAGGGTTAGGGTTAGGTTAGGCTTAGGGTTAGGAGTTAGGGTTAGGGTTTCTATTAGGTTAGTTTTAAGGGCTAAGGTTAGTTTTAGGGTTAAGGTTGGGTTAGGGTTAGGATTAGGGTTAGGGTACGACTTAGGGCTAGGGTTAGGGCTAGGGTTAGGGTTAGGGTTAGGGTTAGGGTTTAGGGTTATGGTTAGGGTTAGGGGTTAGGGGTTAGGGGTTAGGCTTAGGGTTAGCGTTACGGTTAGGGGTTAGGGGTTAGGGTTAGGGCTAAGGTTAGGGTTAGGGTTAGGGTTAGGGTTAGGGCTAGGGTTAGGGTTAGGGTTAGGGTTACGGCTAGGGTTAGGGTTAGGGTTAGGTTAGGCTTAGGGTTAGGAGTTAGGGTTAGGGTTTCTATTAGGTTAGTTTTAAGGGCTAAGGTTAGTTTTAGGGTTAAGGTTGGGTTAGGGTTAGGATTAGGGTTAGGGTACGACTTAGGGCTAGGGTTAGGGCTAGGGTTAGGGTTAGGGTTAGGGTTAGGGTTTAGGGTTATGGTTAGGGTTAGGGGTTAGGGGTTAGGGGTTAGGCTTAGGGTTAGCGTTACGGTTAGGGGTTAGGGGTTAGGGTTAGGGCTAAGGTTAGGGTTAGGGTTAGGGTTAGGGTTAGGGCTAGGGTTAGGGTTAGGGTTAGGGTTACGGCTAGGGTTAGGGTTAGGGTTAGGTTAGGCTTAGGGTTAGGAGTTAGGGTTAGGGTTTCTATTAGGTTAGTTTTAAGGGCTAAGGTTAGTTTTAGGGTTAAGGTTGGGTTAGGGTTAGGATTAGGGTTAGGGTACGACTTAGGGCTAGGGTTAGGGCTAGGGTTAGGGTTAGGGTTAGGGTTAGGGTTTAGGGTTATGGTTAGGGTTAGGGGTTAGGGGTTAGGGGTTAGGCTTAGGGTTAGCGTTACGGTTAGGGGTTAGGGGTTAGGGTTAGGGCTAAGGTTAGGGTTAGGGTTAGGGTTAGGGTTAGGGCTAGGGTTAGGGTTAGGGTTAGGGTTACGGCTAGGGTTAGGGTTAGGGTTAGGTTAGGCTTAGGGTTAGGAGTTAGGGTTAGGGTTTCTATTAGGTTAGTTTTAAGGGCTAAGGTTAGTTTTAGGGTTAAGGTTGGGTTAGGGTTAGGATTAGGGTTAGGGTACGACTTAGGGCTAGGGTTAGGGCTAGGGTTAGGGTTAGGGTTAGGGTTAGGGTTTAGGGTTATGGTTAGGGTTAGGGGTTAGGGGTTAGGGGTTAGGCTTAGGGTTAGCGTTACGGTTAGGGGTTAGGGGTTAGGGTTAGGGCTAAGGTTAGGGTTAGGGTTAGGGTTAGGGTTAGGGCTAGGGTTAGGGTTAGGGTTAGGGTTACGGCTAGGGTTAGGGTTAGGGTTAGGTTAGGCTTAGGGTTAGGAGTTAGGGTTAGGGTTTCTATTAGGTTAGTTTTAAGGGCTAAGGTTAGTTTTAGGGTTAAGGTTGGGTTAGGGTTAGGATTAGGGTTAGGGTACGACTTAGGGCTAGGGTTAGGGCTAGGGTTAGGGTTAGGGTTAGGGTTAGGGTTTAGGGTTATGGTTAGGGTTAGGGGTTAGGGGTTAGGGGTTAGGCTTAGGGTTAGCGTTACGGTTAGGGGTTAGGGGTTAGGGTTAGGGCTAAGGTTAGGGTTAGGGTTAGGGTTAGGGTTAGGGCTAGGGTTAGGGTTAGGGTTAGGGTTACGGCTAGGGTTAGGGTTAGGGTTAGGTTAGGCTTAGGGTTAGGAGTTAGGGTTAGGGTTTCTATTAGGTTAGTTTTAAGGGCTAAGGTTAGTTTTAGGGTTAAGGTTGGGTTAGGGTTAGGATTAGGGTTAGGGTACGACTTAGGGCTAGGGTTAGGGCTAGGGTTAGGGTTAGGGTTAGGGTTAGGGTTTAGGGTTATGGTTAGGGTTAGGGGTTAGGGGTTAGGGGTTAGGCTTAGGGTTAGCGTTACGGTTAGGGGTTAGGGGTTAGGGTTAGGGCTAAGGTTAGGGTTAGGGTTAGGGTTAGGGTTAGGGCTAGGGTTAGGGTTAGGGTTAGGGTTACGGCTAGGGTTAGGGTTAGGGTTAGGTTAGGCTTAGGGTTAGGAGTTAGGGTTAGGGTTTCTATTAGGTTAGTTTTAAGGGCTAAGGTTAGTTTTAGGGTTAAGGTTGGGTTAGGGTTAGGATTAGGGTTAGGGTACGACTTAGGGCTAGGGTTAGGGCTAGGGTTAGGGTTAGGGTTAGGGTTAGGGTTTAGGGTTATGGTTAGGGTTAGGGGTTAGGGGTTAGGGGTTAGGCTTAGGGTTAGCGTTACGGTTAGGGGTTAGGGGTTAGGGTTAGGGCTAAGGTTAGGGTTAGGGTTAGGGTTAGGGTTAGGGCTAGGGTTAGGGTTAGGGTTAGGGTTACGGCTAGGGTTAGGGTTAGGGTTAGGTTAGGCTTAGGGTTAGGAGTTAGGGTTAGGGTTTCTATTAGGTTAGTTTTAAGGGCTAAGGTTAGTTTTAGGGTTAAGGTTGGGTTAGGGTTAGGATTAGGGTTAGGGTACGACTTAGGGCTAGGGTTAGGGCTAGGGTTAGGGTTAGGGTTAGGGTTAGGGTTTAGGGTTATGGTTAGGGTTAGGGGTTAGGGGTTAGGGGTTAGGCTTAGGGTTAGCGTTACGGTTAGGGGTTAGGGGTTAGGGTTAGGGCTAAGGTTAGGGTTAGGGTTAGGGTTAGGGTTAGGGCTAGGGTTAGGGTTAGGGTTAGGGTTACGGCTAGGGTTAGGGTTAGGGTTAGGTTAGGCTTAGGGTTAGGAGTTAGGGTTAGGGTTTCTATTAGGTTAGTTTTAAGGGCTAAGGTTAGTTTTAGGGTTAAGGTTGGGTTAGGGTTAGGATTAGGGTTAGGGTACGACTTAGGGCTAGGGTTAGGGCTAGGGTTAGGGTTAGGGTTAGGGTTAGGGTTTAGGGTTATGGTTAGGGTTAGGGGTTAGGGGTTAGGGGTTAGGCTTAGGGTTAGCGTTACGGTTAGGGGTTAGGGGTTAGGGTTAGGGCTAAGGTTAGGGTTAGGGTTAGGGTTAGGGTTAGGGCTAGGGTTAGGGTTAGGGTTAGGGTTACGGCTAGGGTTAGGGTTAGGGTTAGGTTAGGCTTAGGGTTAGGAGTTAGGGTTAGGGTTTCTATTAGGTTAGTTTTAAGGGCTAAGGTTAGTTTTAGGGTTAAGGTTGGGTTAGGGTTAGGATTAGGGTTAGGGTACGACTTAGGGCTAGGGTTAGGGCTAGGGTTAGGGTTAGGGTTAGGGTTAGGGTTTAGGGTTATGGTTAGGGTTAGGGGTTAGGGGTTAGGGGTTAGGCTTAGGGTTAGCGTTACGGTTAGGGGTTAGGGGTTAGGGTTAGGGCTAAGGTTAGGGTTAGGGTTAGGGTTAGGGTTAGGGCTAGGGTTAGGGTTAGGGTTAGGGTTACGGCTAGGGTTAGGGTTAGGGTTAGGTTAGGCTTAGGGTTAGGAGTTAGGGTTAGGGTTTCTATTAGGTTAGTTTTAAGGGCTAAGGTTAGTTTTAGGGTTAAGGTTGGGTTAGGGTTAGGATTAGGGTTAGGGTACGACTTAGGGCTAGGGTTAGGGCTAGGGTTAGGGTTAGGGTTAGGGTTAGGGTTTAGGGTTATGGTTAGGGTTAGGGGTTAGGGGTTAGGGGTTAGGCTTAGGGTTAGCGTTACGGTTAGGGGTTAGGGGTTAGGGTTAGGGCTAAGGTTAGGGTTAGGGTTAGGGTTAGGGTTAGGGCTAGTGTTAGGGTTAGGGTTAGGGTTACGGCTAGGGTTAGGGTTAGGGTTAGGTTAGGCTTAGGGTTAGGAGTTAGGGTTAGGGTTTCTATTAGGTTAGTTTTAAGGGCTAAGGTTAGTTTTAGGGTTAAGGTTGGGTTAGGGTTAGGATTAGGGTTAGGGTACGACTTAGGGCTAGGGTTAGGGCTAGGGTTAGGGTTAGGGTTAGGGTTAGGGTTTAGGGTTATGGTTAGGGTTAGGGGTTAGGGGTTAGGGGTTAGGCTTAGGGTTAGCGTTACGGTTAGGGGTTAGGGGTTAGGGTTAGGGCTAAGGTTAGGGTTAGGGTTAGGGTTAGGGTTAGGGCTAGGGTTAGGGTTAGGGTTAGGGTTACGGCTAGGGTTAGGGTTAGGGTTAGGTTAGGCTTAGGGTTAGGAGTTAGGGTTAGGGTTTCTATTAGGTTAGTTTTAAGGGCTAAGGTTAGTTTTAGGGTTAAGGTTGGGTTAGGGTTAGGATTAGGGTTAGGGTACGACTTAGGGCTAGGGTTAGGGCTAGGGTTAGGGTTAGGGTTAGGGTTAGGGTTTAGGGTTATGGTTAGGGTTAGGGGTTAGGGGTTAGGGGTTAGGCTTAGGGTTAGCGTTACGGTTAGGGGTTAGGGGTTAGGGTTAGGGCTAAGGTTAGGGTTAGGGTTAGGGTTAGGGTTAGGGCTAGGGTTAGGGTTAGGGTTAGGGTTACGGCTAGGGTTAGGGTTAGGGTTAGGTTAGGCTTAGGGTTAGGAGTTAGGGTTAGGGTTTCTATTAGGTTAGTTTTAAGGGCTAAGGTTAGTTTTAGGGTTAAGGTTGGGTTAGGGTTAGGATTAGGGTTAGGGTACGACTTAGGGCTAGGGTTAGGGCTAGGGTTAGGGTTAGGGTTAGGGTTAGGGTTTAGGGTTATGGTTAGGGTTAGGGGTTAGGGGTTAGGGGTTAGGCTTAGGGTTAGCGTTACGGTTAGGGGTTAGGGGTTAGGGTTAGGGCTAAGGTTAGGGTTAGGGTTAGGGTTAGGGTTAGGGCTAGGGTTAGGGTTAGGGTTAGGGTTACGGCTAGGGTTAGGGTTAGGGTTAGGTTAGGCTTAGGGTTAGGAGTTAGGGTTAGGGTTTCTATTAGGTTAGTTTTAAGGGCTAAGGTTAGTTTTAGGGTTAAGGTTGGGTTAGGGTTAGGATTAGGGTTAGGGTACGACTTAGGGCTAGGGTTAGGGCTAGGGTTAGGGTTAGGGTTAGGGTTAGGGTTTAGGGTTATGGTTAGGGTTAGGGGTTAGGGGTTAGGGGTTAGGCTTAGGGTTAGCGTTACGGTTAGGGGTTAGGGGTTAGGGTTAGGGCTAAGGTTAGGGTTAGGGTTAGGGTTAGGGTTAGGGCTAGGGTTAGGGTTAGGGTTAGGGTTACGGCTAGGGTTAGGGTTAGGGTTAGGTTAGGCTTAGGGTTAGGAGTTAGGGTTAGGGTTTCTATTAGGTTAGTTTTAAGGGCTAAGGTTAGTTTTAGGGTTAAGGTTGGGTTAGGGTTAGGATTAGGGTTAGGGTACGACTTAGGGCTAGGGTTAGGGCTAGGGTTAGGGTTAGGGTTAGGGTTAGGGTTTAGGGTTATGGTTAGGGTTAGGGGTTAGGGGTTAGGGGTTAGGCTTAGGGTTAGCGTTACGGTTAGGGGTTAGGGGTTAGGGTTAGGGCTAAGGTTAGGGTTAGGGTTAGGGTTAGGGTTAGGGCTAGGGTTAGGGTTAGGGTTAGGGTTACGGCTAGGGTTAGGGTTAGGGTTAGGTTAGGCTTAGGGTTAGGAGTTAGGGTTAGGGTTTCTATTAGGTTAGTTTTAAGGGCTAAGGTTAGTTTTAGGGTTAAGGTTGGGTTAGGGTTAGGATTAGGGTTAGGGTACGACTTAGGGCTAGGGTTAGGGCTAGGGTTAGGGTTAGGGTTAGGGTTAGGGTTTAGGGTTATGGTTAGGGTTAGGGGTTAGGGGTTAGGGGTTAGGCTTAGGGTTAGCGTTACGGTTAGGGGTTAGGGGTTAGGGTTAGGGCTAAGGTTAGGGTTAGGGTTAGGGTTAGGGTTAGGGCTAGGGTTAGGGTTAGGGTTAGGGTTACGGCTAGGGTTAGGGTTAGGGTTAGGTTAGGCTTAGGGTTAGGAGTTAGGGTTAGGGTTTCTATTAGGTTAGTTTTAAGGGCTAAGGTTAGTTTTAGGGTTAAGGTTGGGTTAGGGTTAGGATTAGGGTTAGGGTACGACTTAGGGCTAGGGTTAGGGCTAGGGTTAGGGTTAGGGTTAGGGTTAGGGTTTAGGGTTATGGTTAGGGTTAGGGGTTAGGGGTTAGGGGTTAGGCTTAGGGTTAGCGTTACGGTTAGGGGTTAGGGGTTAGGGTTAGGGCTAAGGTTAGGGTTAGGGTTAGGGTTAGGGTTAGGGCTAGGGTTAGGGTTAGGGTTAGGGTTACGGCTAGGGTTAGGGTTAGGGTTAGGTTAGGCTTAGGGTTAGGAGTTAGGGTTAGGGTTTCTATTAGGTTAGTTTTAAGGGCTAAGGTTAGTTTTAGGGTTAAGGTTGGGTTAGGGTTAGGATTAGGGTTAGGGTACGACTTAGGGCTAGGGTTAGGGCTAGGGTTAGGGTTAGGGTTAGGGTTAGGGTTTAGGGTTATGGTTAGGGTTAGGGGTTAGGGGTTAGGGGTTAGGCTTAGGGTTAGCGTTACGGTTAGGGGTTAGGGGTTAGGGTTAGGGCTAAGGTTAGGGTTAGGGTTAGGGTTAGGGTTAGGGCTAGGGTTAGGGTTAGGGTTAGGGTTACGGCTAGGGTTAGGGTTAGGGTTAGGTTAGGCTTAGGGTTAGGAGTTAGGGTTAGGGTTTCTATTAGGTTAGTTTTAAGGGCTAAGGTTAGTTTTAGGGTTAAGGTTGGGTTAGGGTTAGGATTAGGGTTAGGGTACGACTTAGGGCTAGGGTTAGGGCTAGGGTTAGGGTTAGGGTTAGGGTTAGGGTTTAGGGTTATGGTTAGGGTTAGGGGTTAGGGGTTAGGGGTTAGGCTTAGGGTTAGCGTTACGGTTAGGGGTTAGGGGTTAGGGTTAGGGCTAAGGTTAGGGTTAGGGTTAGGGTTAGGGTTAGGGCTAGGGTTAGGGTTAGGGTTAGGGTTACGGCTAGGGTTAGGGTTAGGGTTAGGTTAGGCTTAGGGTTAGGAGTTAGGGTTAGGGTTTCTATTAGGTTAGTTTTAAGGGCTAAGGTTAGTTTTAGGGTTAAGGTTGGGTTAGGGTTAGGATTAGGGTTAGGGTACGACTTAGGGCTAGGGTTAGGGCTAGGGTTAGGGTTAGGGTTAGGGTTAGGGTTTAGGGTTATGGTTAGGGTTAGGGGTTAGGGGTTAGGGGTTAGGCTTAGGGTTAGCGTTACGGTTAGGGGTTAGGGGTTAGGGTTAGGGCTAAGGTTAGGGTTAGGGTTAGGGTTAGGGTTAGGGCTAGGGTTAGGGTTAGGGTTAGGGTTACGGCTAGGGTTAGGGTTAGGGTTAGGTTAGGCTTAGGGTTAGGAGTTAGGGTTAGGGTTTCTATTAGGTTAGTTTTAAGGGCTAAGGTTAGTTTTAGGGTTAAGGTTGGGTTAGGGTTAGGATTAGGGTTAGGGTACGACTTAGGGCTAGGGTTAGGGCTAGGGTTAGGGTTAGGGTTAGGGTTAGGGTTTAGGGTTATGGTTAGGGTTAGGGGTTAGGGGTTAGGGGTTAGGCTTAGGGTTAGCGTTACGGTTAGGGGTTAGGGGTTAGGGTTAGGGCTAAGGTTAGGGTTAGGGTTAGGGTTAGGGTTAGGGCTAGGGTTAGGGTTAGGGTTAGGGTTACGGCTAGGGTTAGGGTTAGGGTTAGGTTAGGCTTAGGGTTAGGAGTTAGGGTTAGGGTTTCTATTAGGTTAGTTTTAAGGGCTAAGGTTAGTTTTAGGGTTAAGGTTGGGTTAGGGTTAGGATTAGGGTTAGGGTACGACTTAGGGCTAGGGTTAGGGCTAGGGTTAGGGTTAGGGTTAGGGTTAGGGTTTAGGGTTATGGTTAGGGTTAGGGGTTAGGGGTTAGGGGTTAGGCTTAGGGTTAGCGTTACGGTTAGGGGTTAGGGGTTAGGGTTAGGGCTAAGGTTAGGGTTAGGGTTAGGGTTAGGGTTAGGGCTAGGGTTAGGGTTAGGGTTAGGGTTACGGCTAGGGTTAGGGTTAGGGTTAGGTTAGGCTTAGGGTTAGGAGTTAGGGTTAGGGTTTCTATTAGGTTAGTTTTAAGGGCTAAGGTTAGTTTTAGGGTTAAGGTTGGGTTAGGGTTAGGATTAGGGTTAGGGTACGACTTAGGGCTAGGGTTAGGGCTAGGGTTAGGGTTAGGGTTAGGGTTAGGGTTTAGGGTTATGGTTAGGGTTAGGGGTTAGGGGTTAGGGGTTAGGCTTAGGGTTAGCGTTACGGTTAGGGGTTAGGGGTTAGGGTTAGGGCTAAGGTTAGGGTTAGGGTTAGGGTTAGGGTTAGGGCTAGGGTTAGGGTTAGGGTTAGGGTTACGGCTAGGGTTAGGGTTAGGGTTAGGTTAGGCTTAGGGTTAGGAGTTAGGGTTAGGGTTTCTATTAGGTTAGTTTTAAGGGCTAAGGTTAGTTTTAGGGTTAAGGTTGGGTTAGGGTTAGGATTAGGGTTAGGGTACGACTTAGGGCTAGGGTTAGGGCTAGGGTTAGGGTTAGGGTTAGGGTTAGGGTTTAGGGTTATGGTTTCTATTAGGTTAGTTTTAAGGGCTAAGGTTAGTTTTAGGGTTAAGGTTGGGTTAGGGTTAGGATTAGGGTTAGGGTACGACTTAGGGCTAGGGTTAGGGCTAGGGTTAGGGTTAGGGTTAGGGTTAGGGTTTAGGGTTATGGTTAGGGTTAGGGGTTAGGGGTTAGGGGTTAGGCTTAGGGTTAGCGTTACGGTTAGGGGTTAGGGGTTAGGGTTAGGGCTAAGGTTAGGGTTAGGGTTAGGGTTAGGGTTAGGGCTAGGGTTAGGGTTAGGGTTAGGGTTACGGCTAGGGTTAGGGTTAGGGTTAGGTTAGGCTTAGGGTTAGGAGTTAGGGTTAGGGTTTCTATTAGGTTAGTTTTAAGGGCTAAGGTTAGTTTTAGGGTTAAGGTTGGGTTAGGGTTAGGATTAGGGTTAGGGTACGACTTAGGGCTAGGGTTAGGGCTAGGGTTAGGGTTAGGGTTAGGGTTAGGGTTTAGGGTTATGGTTAGGGTTAGGGGTTAGGGGTTAGGGGTTAGGCTTAGGGTTAGCGTTACGGTTAGGGGTTAGGGGTTAGGGTTAGGGCTAAGGTTAGGGTTAGGGTTAGGGTTAGGGTTAGGGCTAGGGTTAGGGTTAGGGTTAGGGTTACGGCTAGGGTTAGGGTTAGGGTTAGGTTAGGCTTAGGGTTAGGAGTTAGGGTTAGGGTTTCTATTAGGTTAGTTTTAAGGGCTAAGGTTAGTTTTAGGGTTAAGGTTGGGTTAGGGTTAGGATTAGGGTTAGGGTACGACTTAGGGCTAGGGTTAGGGCTAGGGTTAGGGTTAGGGTTAGGGTTAGGGTTTAGGGTTATGGTTAGGGTTAGGGGTTAGGGGTTAGGGGTTAGGCTTAGGGTTAGCGTTACGGTTAGGGGTTAGGGGTTAGGGTTAGGGCTAAGGTTAGGGTTAGGGTTAGGGTTAGGGTTAGGGCTAGGGTTAGGGTTAGGGTTAGGGTTACGGCTAGGGTTAGGGTTAGGGTTAGGTTAGGCTTAGGGTTAGGAGTTAGGGTTAGGGTTTCTATTAGGTTAGTTTTAAGGGCTAAGGTTAGTTTTAGGGTTAAGGTTGGGTTAGGGTTAGGATTAGGGTTAGGGTACGACTTAGGGCTAGGGTTAGGGCTAGGGTTAGGGTTAGGGTTAGGGTTAGGGTTTAGGGTTATGGTTAGGGTTAGGGGTTAGGGGTTAGGGGTTAGGCTTAGGGTTAGCGTTACGGTTAGGGGTTAGGGGTTAGGGTTAGGGCTAAGGTTAGGGTTAGGGTTAGGGTTAGGGTTAGGGCTAGGGTTAGGGTTAGGGTTAGGGTTACGGCTAGGGTTAGGGTTAGGGTTAGGTTAGGCTTAGGGTTAGGAGTTAGGGTTAGGGTTTCTATTAGGTTAGTTTTAAGGGCTAAGGTTAGTTTTAGGGTTAAGGTTGGGTTAGGGTTAGGATTAGGGTTAGGGTACGACTTAGGGCTAGGGTTAGGGCTAGGGTTAGGGTTAGGGTTAGGGTTAGGGTTTAGGGTTATGGTTAGGGTTAGGGGTTAGGGGTTAGGGGTTAGGCTTAGGGTTAGCGTTACGGTTAGGGGTTAGGGGTTAGGGTTAGGGCTAAGGTTAGGGTTAGGGTTAGGGTTAGGGTTAGGGCTAGGGTTAGGGTTAGGGTTAGGGTTACGGCTAGGGTTAGGGTTAGGGTTAGGTTAGGCTTAGGGTTAGGAGTTAGGGTTAGGGTTTCTATTAGGTTAGTTTTAAGGGCTAAGGTTAGTTTTAGGGTTAAGGTTGGGTTAGGGTTAGGATTAGGGTTAGGGTACGACTTAGGGCTAGGGTTAGGGCTAGGGTTAGGGTTAGGGTTAGGGTTAGGGTTTAGGGTTATGGTTAGGGTTAGGGGTTAGGGGTTAGGGGTTAGGCTTAGGGTTAGCGTTACGGTTAGGGGTTAGGGGTTAGGGTTAGGGCTAAGGTTAGGGTTAGGGTTAGGGTTAGGGTTAGGGCTAGGGTTAGGGTTAGGGTTAGGGTTACGGCTAGGGTTAGGGTTAGGGTTAGGTTAGGCTTAGGGTTAGGAGTTAGGGTTAGGGTTTCTATTAGGTTAGTTTTAAGGGCTAAGGTTAGTTTTAGGGTTAAGGTTGGGTTAGGGTTAGGATTAGGGTTAGGGTACGACTTAGGGCTAGGGTTAGGGCTAGGGTTAGGGTTAGGGTTAGGGTTAGGGTTTAGGGTTATGGTTAGGGTTAGGGGTTAGGGGTTAGGGGTTAGGCTTAGGGTTAGCGTTACGGTTAGGGGTTAGGGGTTAGGGTTAGGGCTAAGGTTAGGGTTAGGGTTAGGGTTAGGGTTAGGGCTAGGGTTAGGGTTAGGGTTAGGGTTACGGCTAGGGTTAGGGTTAGGGTTAGGTTAGGCTTAGGGTTAGGAGTTAGGGTTAGGGTTTCTATTAGGTTAGTTTTAAGGGCTAAGGTTAGTTTTAGGGTTAAGGTTGGGTTAGGGTTAGGATTAGGGTTAGGGTACGACTTAGGGCTAGGGTTAGGGCTAGGGTTAGGGTTAGGGTTAGGGTTAGGGTTTAGGGTTATGGTTAGGGTTAGGGGTTAGGGGTTAGGGGTTAGGCTTAGGGTTAGCGTTACGGTTAGGGGTTAGGGGTTAGGGTTAGGGCTAAGGTTAGGGTTAGGGTTAGGGTTAGGGTTAGGGCTAGGGTTAGGGTTAGGGTTAGGGTTACGGCTAGGGTTAGGGTTAGGGTTAGGTTAGGCTTAGGGTTAGGAGTTAGGGTTAGGGTTTCTATTAGGTTAGTTTTAAGGGCTAAGGTTAGTTTTAGGGTTAAGGTTGGGTTAGGGTTAGGATTAGGGTTAGGGTACGACTTAGGGCTAGGGTTAGGGCTAGGGTTAGGGTTAGGGTTAGGGTTAGGGTTTAGGGTTATGGTTAGGGTTAGGGGTTAGGGGTTAGGGGTTAGGCTTAGGGTTAGCGTTACGGTTAGGGGTTAGGGGTTAGGGTTAGGGCTAAGGTTAGGGTTAGGGTTAGGGTTAGGGTTAGGGCTAGGGTTAGGGTTAGGGTTAGGGTTACGGCTAGGGTTAGGGTTAGGGTTAGGTTAGGCTTAGGGTTAGGAGTTAGGGTTAGGGTTTCTATTAGGTTAGTTTTAAGGGCTAAGGTTAGTTTTAGGGTTAAGGTTGGGTTAGGGTTAGGATTAGGGTTAGGGTACGACTTAGGGCTAGGGTTAGGGCTAGGGTTAGGGTTAGGGTTAGGGTTAGGGTTTAGGGTTATGGTTAGGGTTAGGGGTTAGGGGTTAGGGGTTAGGCTTAGGGTTAGCGTTACGGTTAGGGGTTAGGGGTTAGGGTTAGGGCTAAGGTTAGGGTTAGGGTTAGGGTTAGGGTTAGGGCTAGGGTTAGGGTTAGGGTTAGGGTTACGGCTAGGGTTAGGGTTAGGGTTAGGTTAGGCTTAGGGTTAGGAGTTAGGGTTAGGGTTTCTATTAGGTTAGTTTTAAGGGCTAAGGTTAGTTTTAGGGTTAAGGTTGGGTTAGGGTTAGGATTAGGGTTAGGGTACGACTTAGGGCTAGGGTTAGGGCTAGGGTTAGGGTTAGGGTTAGGGTTAGGGTTTAGGGTTATGGTTAGGGTTAGGGGTTAGGGGTTAGGGGTTAGGCTTAGGGTTAGCGTTACGGTTAGGGGTTAGGGGTTAGGGTTAGGGCTAAGGTTAGGGTTAGGGTTAGGGTTAGGGTTAGGGCTAGGGTTAGGGTTAGGGTTAGGGTTACGGCTAGGGTTAGGGTTAGGGTTAGGTTAGGCTTAGGGTTAGGAGTTAGGGTTAGGGTTTCTATTAGGTTAGTTTTAAGGGCTAAGGTTAGTTTTAGGGTTAAGGTTGGGTTAGGGTTAGGATTAGGGTTAGGGTACGACTTAGGGCTAGGGTTAGGGCTAGGGTTAGGGTTAGGGTTAGGGTTAGGGTTTAGGGTTATGGTTAGGGTTAGGGGTTAGGGGTTAGGGGTTAGGCTTAGGGTTAGCGTTACGGTTAGGGGTTAGGGGTTAGGGTTAGGGCTAAGGTTAGGGTTAGGGTTAGGGTTAGGGTTAGGGCTAGGGTTAGGGTTAGGGTTAGGGTTATGGTTAGGGTTAGGGGTTAGGGGTTAGGGGTTAGGCTTAGGGTTAGCGTTACGGTTAGGGGTTAGGGGTTAGGGTTAGGGCTAAGGTTAGGGTTAGGGTTAGGGTTAGGGTTAGGGCTAGGGTTAGGGTTAGGGTTAGGGTTACGGCTAGGGTTAGGGTTAGGGTTAGGTTAGGCTTAGGGTTAGGAGTTAGGGTTAGGGTTTCTATTAGGTTAGTTTTAAGGGCTAAGGTTAGTTTTAGGGTTAAGGTTGGGTTAGGGTTAGGATTAGGGTTAGGGTACGACTTAGGGCTAGGGTTAGGGCTAGGGTTAGGGTTAGGGTTAGGGTTAGGGTTTAGGGTTATGGTTAGGGTTAGGGGTTAGGGGTTAGGGGTTAGGCTTAGGGTTAGCGTTACGGTTAGGGGTTAGGGGTTAGGGTTAGGGCTAAGGTTAGGGTTAGGGTTAGGGTTAGGGTTAGGGCTAGGGTTAGGGTTAGGGTTAGGGTTATGGTTAGGGTTAGGGGTTAGGGGTTAGGGGTTAGGCTTAGGGTTAGCGTTACGGTTAGGGGTTAGGGGTTAGGGTTAGGGCTAAGGTTAGGGTTAGGGTTAGGGTTAGGGTTAGGGCTAGGGTTAGGGTTAGGGTTAGGGTTACGGCTAGGGTTAGGGTTAGGGTTAGGTTAGGCTTAGGGTTAGGAGTTAGGGTTAGGGTTTCTATTAGGTTAGTTTTAAGGGCTAAGGTTAGTTTTAGGGTTAAGGTTGGGTTAGGGTTAGGATTAGGGTTAGGGTACGACTTAGGGCTAGGGTTAGGGCTAGGGTTAGGGTTAGGGTTAGGGTTAGGGTTTAGGGTTATGGTTAGGGTTAGGGGTTAGGGGTTAGGGGTTAGGCTTAGGGTTAGCGTTACGGTTAGGGGTTAGGGGTTAGGGTTAGGGCTAAGGTTAGGGTTAGGGTTAGGGTTAGGGTTAGGGCTAGGGTTAGGGTTAGGGTTAGGGTTACGGCTAGGGTTAGGGTTAGGGTTAGGTTAGGCTTAGGGTTAGGAGTTAGGGTTAGGGTTTCTATTAGGTTAGTTTTAAGGGCTAAGGTTAGTTTTAGGGTTAAGGTTGGGTTAGGGTTAGGATTAGGGTTAGGGTACGACTTAGGGCTAGGGTTAGGGCTAGGGTTAGGGTTAGGGTTAGGGTTAGGGTTTAGGGTTATGGTTAGGGTTAGGGGTTAGGGGTTAGGGGTTAGGCTTAGGGTTAGCGTTACGGTTAGGGGTTAGGGGTTAGGGTTAGGGCTAAGGTTAGGGTTAGGGTTAGGGTTAGGGTTAGGGCTAGGGTTAGGGTTAGGGTTAGGGTTACGGCTAGGGTTAGGGTTAGGGTTAGGTTAGGCTTAGGGTTAGGAGTTAGGGTTAGGGTTTCTATTAGGTTAGTTTTAAGGGCTAAGGTTAGTTTTAGGGTTAAGGTTGGGTTAGGGTTAGGATTAGGGTTAGGGTACGACTTAGGGCTAGGGTTAGGGCTAGGGTTAGGGTTAGGGTTAGGGTTAGGGTTTAGGGTTATGGTTAGGGTTAGGGGTTAGGGGTTAGGGGTTAGGCTTAGGGTTAGCGTTACGGTTAGGGGTTAGGGGTTAGGGTTAGGGCTAAGGTTAGGGTTAGGGTTAGGGTTAGGGTTAGGGCTAGGGTTAGGGTTAGGGTTAGGGTTACGGCTAGGGTTAGGGTTAGGGTTAGGTTAGGCTTAGGGTTAGGAGTTAGGGTTAGGGTTTCTATTAGGTTAGTTTTAAGGGCTAAGGTTAGTTTTAGGGTTAAGGTTGGGTTAGGGTTAGGATTAGGGTTAGGGTACGACTTAGGGCTAGGGTTAGGGCTAGGGTTAGGGTTAGGGTTAGGGTTAGGGTTTAGGGTTATGGTTAGGGTTAGGGGTTAGGGGTTAGGGGTTAGGCTTAGGGTTAGCGTTACGGTTAGGGGTTAGGGGTTAGGGTTAGGGCTAAGGTTAGGGTTAGGGTTAGGGTTAGGGTTAGGGCTAGGGTTAGGGTTAGGGTTAGGGTTACGGCTAGGGTTAGGGTTAGGGTTAGGTTAGGCTTAGGGTTAGGAGTTAGGGTTAGGGTTTCTATTAGGTTAGTTTTAAGGGCTAAGGTTAGTTTTAGGGTTAAGGTTGGGTTAGGGTTAGGATTAGGGTTAGGGTACGACTTAGGGCTAGGGTTAGGGCTAGGGTTAGGGTTAGGGTTAGGGTTAGGGTTTAGGGTTATGGTTAGGGTTAGGGGTTAGGGGTTAGGGGTTAGGCTTAGGGTTAGCGTTACGGTTAGGGGTTAGGGGTTAGGGTTAGGGCTAAGGTTAGGGTTAGGGTTAGGGTTAGGGTTAGGGCTAGGGTTAGGGTTAGGGTTAGGGTTACGGCTAGGGTTAGGGTTAGGGTTAGGTTAGGCTTAGGGTTAGGAGTTAGGGTTAGGGTTTCTATTAGGTTAGTTTTAAGGGCTAAGGTTAGTTTTAGGGTTAAGGTTGGGTTAGGGTTAGGATTAGGGTTAGGGTACGACTTAGGGCTAGGGTTAGGGCTAGGGTTAGGGTTAGGGTTAGGGTTAGGGTTTAGGGTTATGGTTAGGGTTAGGGGTTAGGGGTTAGGGGTTAGGCTTAGGGTTAGCGTTACGGTTAGGGGTTAGGGGTTAGGGTTAGGGCTAAGGTTAGGGTTAGGGTTAGGGTTAGGGTTAGGGCTAGGGTTAGGGTTAGGGTTAGGGTTACGGCTAGGGTTAGGGTTAGGGTTAGGTTAGGCTTAGGGTTAGGAGTTAGGGTTAGGGTTTCTATTAGGTTAGTTTTAAGGGCTAAGGTTAGTTTTAGGGTTAAGGTTGGGTTAGGGTTAGGATTAGGGTTAGGGTACGACTTAGGGCTAGGGTTAGGGCTAGGGTTAGGGTTAGGGTTAGGGTTAGGGTTTAGGGTTATGGTTAGGGTTAGGGGTTAGGGGTTAGGGGTTAGGCTTAGGGTTAGCGTTACGGTTAGGGGTTAGGGGTTAGGGTTAGGGCTAAGGTTAGGGTTAGGGTTAGGGTTAGGGTTAGGGCTAGGGTTAGGGTTAGGGTTAGGGTTACGGCTAGGGTTAGGGTTAGGGTTAGGTTAGGCTTAGGGTTAGGAGTTAGGGTTAGGGTTTCTATTAGGTTAGTTTTAAGGGCTAAGGTTAGTTTTAGGGTTAAGGTTGGGTTAGGGTTAGGATTAGGGTTAGGGTACGACTTAGGGCTAGGGTTAGGGCTAGGGTTAGGGTTAGGGTTAGGGTTAGGGTTTAGGGTTATGGTTAGGGTTAGGGGTTAGGGGTTAGGGGTTAGGCTTAGGGTTAGCGTTACGGTTAGGGGTTAGGGGTTAGGGTTAGGGCTAAGGTTAGGGTTAGGGTTAGGGTTAGGGTTAGGGCTAGGGTTAGGGTTAGGGTTAGGGTTACGGCTAGGGTTAGGGTTAGGGTTAGGTTAGGCTTAGGGTTAGGAGTTAGGGTTAGGGTTTCTATTAGGTTAGTTTTAAGGGCTAAGGTTAGTTTTAGGGTTAAGGTTGGGTTAGGGTTAGGATTAGGGTTAGGGTACGACTTAGGGCTAGGGTTAGGGCTAGGGTTAGGGTTAGGGTTAGGGTTAGGGTTTAGGGTTATGGTTAGGGTTAGGGGTTAGGGGTTAGGGGTTAGGCTTAGGGTTAGCGTTACGGTTAGGGGTTAGGGGTTAGGGTTAGGGCTAAGGTTAGGGTTAGGGTTAGGGTTAGGGTTAGGGCTAGGGTTAGGGTTAGGGTTAGGGTTACGGCTAGGGTTAGGGTTAGGGTTAGGTTAGGCTTAGGGTTAGGAGTTAGGGTTAGGGTTTCTATTAGGTTAGTTTTAAGGGCTAAGGTTAGTTTTAGGGTTAAGGTTGGGTTAGGGTTAGGATTAGGGTTAGGGTACGACTTAGGGCTAGGGTTAGGGCTAGGGTTAGGGTTAGGGTTAGGGTTAGGGTTTAGGGTTATGGTTAGGGTTAGGGGTTAGGGGTTAGGGGTTAGGCTTAGGGTTAGCGTTACGGTTAGGGGTTAGGGGTTAGGGTTAGGGCTAAGGTTAGGGTTAGGGTTAGGGTTAGGGTTAGGGCTAGGGTTAGGGTTAGGGTTAGGGTTACGGCTAGGGTTAGGGTTAGGGTTAGGTTAGGCTTAGGGTTAGGAGTTAGGGTTAGGGTTTCTATTAGGTTAGTTTTAAGGGCTAAGGTTAGTTTTAGGGTTAAGGTTGGGTTAGGGTTAGGATTAGGGTTAGGGTACGACTTAGGGCTAGGGTTAGGGCTAGGGTTAGGGTTAGGGTTAGGGTTAGGGTTTAGGGTTATGGTTAGGGCTTAGGGGTTAGGGGTTAGGCTTAGGGTTAGCGTTACGGTTAGGGGTTAGGGGTTAGGGTTAGGGCTAAGGTTAGGGTTAGGGTTAGGGTTAGGGTTAGGGCTAGGGTTAGGGTTAGGGTTAGGGTTACGGCTAGGGTTAGGGTTAGGGTTAGGTTAGGCTTAGGGTTAGGAGTTAGGGTTAGGGTTTCTATTAGGTTAGTTTTAAGGGCTAAGGTTAGTTTTAGGGTTAAGGTTGGGTTAGGGTTAGGATTAGGGTTAGGGTACGACTTAGGGCTAGGGTTAGGGCTAGGGTTAGGGTTAGGGTTAGGGTTAGGGTTTAGGGTTATGGTTAGGGTTAGGGGTTAGGGGTTAGGGGTTAGGCTTAGGGTTAGCGTTACGGTTAGGGGTTAGGGGTTAGGGTTAGGGCTAAGGTTAGGGTTAGGGTTAGGGTTAGGGTTAGGGCTAGGGTTAGGGTTAGGGTTAGGGTTACGGCTAGGGTTAGGGTTAGGGTTAGGTTAGGCTTAGGGTTAGGAGTTAGGGTTAGGGTTTCTATTAGGTTAGTTTTAAGGGCTAAGGTTAGTTTTAGGGTTAAGGTTGGGTTAGGGTTAGGATTAGGGTTAGGGTACGACTTAGGGCTAGGGTTAGGGCTAGGGTTAGGGTTAGGGTTAGGGTTAGGGTTTAGGGTTATGGTTAGGGTTAGGGGTTAGGGGTTAGGGGTTAGGCTTAGGGTTAGCGTTACGGTTAGGGGTTAGGGGTTAGGGTTAGGGCTAAGGTTAGGGTTAGGGTTAGGGTTAGGGTTAGGGCTAGGGTTAGGGTTAGGGTTAGGGTTACGGCTAGGGTTAGGGTTAGGGTTAGGTTAGGCTTAGGGTTAGGAGTTAGGGTTAGGGTTTCTATTAGGTTAGTTTTAAGGGCTAAGGTTAGTTTTAGGGTTAAGGTTGGGTTAGGGTTAGGATTAGGGTTAGGGTACGACTTAGGGCTAGGGTTAGGGCTAGGGTTAGGGTTAGGGTTAGGGTTAGGGTTTAGGGTTATGGTTAGGGTTAGGGGTTAGGGGTTAGGGGTTAGGCTTAGGGTTAGCGTTACGGTTAGGGGTTAGGGGTTAGGGTTAGGGCTAAGGTTAGGGTTAGGGTTAGGGTTAGGGTTAGGGCTAGGGTTAGGGTTAGGGTTAGGGTTACGGCTAGGGTTAGGGTTAGGGTTAGGTTAGGCTTAGGGTTAGGAGTTAGGGTTAGGGTTTCTATTAGGTTAGTTTTAAGGGCTAAGGTTAGTTTTAGGGTTAAGGTTGGGTTAGGGTTAGGATTAGGGTTAGGGTACGACTTAGGGCTAGGGTTAGGGCTAGGGTTAGGGTTAGGGTTAGGGTTAGGGTTTAGGGTTATGGTTAGGGTTAGGGGTTAGGGGTTAGGGGTTAGGCTTAGGGTTAGCGTTACGGTTAGGGGTTAGGGGTTAGGGTTAGGGCTAAGGTTAGGGTTAGGGTTAGGGTTAGGGTTAGGGCTAGGGTTAGGGTTAGGGTTAGGGTTACGGCTAGGGTTAGGGTTAGGGTTAGGTTAGGCTTAGGGTTAGGAGTTAGGGTTAGGGTTTCTATTAGGTTAGTTTTAAGGGCTAAGGTTAGTTTTAGGGTTAAGGTTGGGTTAGGGTTAGGATTAGGGTTAGGGTACGACTTAGGGCTAGGGTTAGGGCTAGGGTTAGGGTTAGGGTTAGGGTTAGGGTTTAGGGTTATGGTTAGGGTTAGGGGTTAGGGGTTAGGGGTTAGGCTTAGGGTTAGCGTTACGGTTAGGGGTTAGGGGTTAGGGTTAGGGCTAAGGTTAGGGTTAGGGTTAGGGTTAGGGTTAGGGCTAGGGTTAGGGTTAGGGTTAGGGTTACGGCTAGGGTTAGGGTTAGGGTTAGGTTAGGCTTAGGGTTAGGAGTTAGGGTTAGGGTTTCTATTAGGTTAGTTTTAAGGGCTAAGGTTAGTTTTAGGGTTAAGGTTGGGTTAGGGTTAGGATTAGGGTTAGGGTACGACTTAGGGCTAGGGTTAGGGCTAGGGTTAGGGTTAGGGTTAGGGTTAGGGTTTAGGGTTATGGTTAGGGTTAGGGGTTAGGGGTTAGGGGTTAGGCTTAGGGTTAGCGTTACGGTTAGGGGTTAGGGGTTAGGGTTAGGGCTAAGGTTAGGGTTAGGGTTAGGGTTAGGGTTAGGGCTAGGGTTAGGGTTAGGGTTAGGGTTACGGCTAGGGTTAGGGTTAGGGTTAGGTTAGGCTTAGGGTTAGGAGTTAGGGTTAGGGTTTCTATTAGGTTAGTTTTAAGGGCTAAGGTTAGTTTTAGGGTTAAGGTTGGGTTAGGGTTAGGATTAGGGTTAGGGTACGACTTAGGGCTAGGGTTAGGGCTAGGGTTAGGGTTAGGGTTAGGGTTAGGGTTTAGGGTTATGGTTAGGGTTAGGGGTTAGGGGTTAGGGGTTAGGCTTAGGGTTAGCGTTACGGTTAGGGGTTAGGGGTTAGGGTTAGGGCTAAGGTTAGGGTTAGGGTTAGGGTTAGGGTTAGGGCTAGGGTTAGGGTTAGGGTTAGGGTTACGGCTAGGGTTAGGGTTAGGGTTAGGTTAGGCTTAGGGTTAGGAGTTAGGGTTAGGGTTTCTATTAGGTTAGTTTTAAGGGCTAAGGTTAGTTTTAGGGTTAAGGTTGGGTTAGGGTTAGGATTAGGGTTAGGGTACGACTTAGGGCTAGGGTTAGGGCTAGGGTTAGGGTTAGGGTTAGGGTTAGGGTTTAGGGTTATGGTTAGGGTTAGGGGTTAGGGGTTAGGGGTTAGGCTTAGGGTTAGCGTTACGGTTAGGGGTTAGGGGTTAGGGTTAGGGCTAAGGTTAGGGTTAGGGTTAGGGTTAGGGTTAGGGCTAGGGTTAGGGTTAGGGTTAGGGTTACGGCTAGGGTTAGGGTTAGGGTTAGGTTAGGCTTAGGGTTAGGAGTTAGGGTTAGGGTTTCTATTAGGTTAGTTTTAAGGGCTAAGGTTAGTTTTAGGGTTAAGGTTGGGTTAGGGTTAGGATTAGGGTTAGGGTACGACTTAGGGCTAGGGTTAGGGCTAGGGTTAGGGTTAGGGTTAGGGTTAGGGTTTAGGGTTATGGTTAGGGTTAGGGGTTAGGGGTTAGGGGTTAGGCTTAGGGTTAGCGTTACGGTTAGGGGTTAGGGGTTAGGGTTAGGGCTAAGGTTAGGGTTAGGGTTAGGGTTAGGGTTAGGGCTAGGGTTAGGGTTAGGGTTAGGGTTACGGCTAGGGTTAGGGTTAGGGTTAGGTTAGGCTTAGGGTTAGGAGTTAGGGTTAGGGTTTCTATTAGGTTAGTTTTAAGGGCTAAGGTTAGTTTTAGGGTTAAGGTTGGGTTAGGGTTAGGATTAGGGTTAGGGTACGACTTAGGGCTAGGGTTAGGGCTAGGGTTAGGGTTAGGGTTAGGGTTAGGGTTTAGGGTTATGGTTAGGGTTAGGGGTTAGGGGTTAGGGGTTAGGCTTAGGGTTAGCGTTACGGTTAGGGGTTAGGGGTTAGGGTTAGGGCTAAGGTTAGGGTTAGGGTTAGGGTTAGGGTTAGGGCTAGGGTTAGGGTTAGGGTTAGGGTTACGGCTAGGGTTAGGGTTAGGGTTAGGTTAGGCTTAGGGTTAGGAGTTAGGGTTAGGGTTTCTATTAGGTTAGTTTTAAGGGCTAAGGTTAGTTTTAGGGTTAAGGTTGGGTTAGGGTTAGGATTAGGGTTAGGGTACGACTTAGGGCTAGGGTTAGGGCTAGGGTTAGGGTTAGGGTTAGGGTTAGGGTTTAGGGTTATGGTTAGGGTTAGGGGTTAGGGGTTAGGGGTTAGGCTTAGGGTTAGCGTTACGGTTAGGGGTTAGGGGTTAGGGTTAGGGCTAAGGTTAGGGTTAGGGTTAGGGTTAGGGTTAGGGCTAGGGTTAGGGTTAGGGTTAGGGTTACGGCTAGGGTTAGGGTTAGGGTTAGGTTAGGCTTAGGGTTAGGAGTTAGGGTTAGGGTTTCTATTAGGTTAGTTTTAAGGGCTAAGGTTAGTTTTAGGGTTAAGGTTGGGTTAGGGTTAGGATTAGGGTTAGGGTACGACTTAGGGCTAGGGTTAGGGCTAGGGTTAGGGTTAGGGTTAGGGTTAGGGTTTAGGGTTATGGTTAGGGTTAGGGGTTAGGGGTTAGGGGTTAGGCTTAGGGTTAGCGTTACGGTTAGGGGTTAGGGGTTAGGGTTAGGGCTAAGGTTAGGGTTAGGGTTAGGGTTAGGGTTAGGGCTAGGGTTAGGGTTAGGGTTAGGGTTACGGCTAGGGTTAGGGTTAGGGTTAGGTTAGGCTTAGGGTTAGGAGTTAGGGTTAGGGTTTCTATTAGGTTAGTTTTAAGGGCTAAGGTTAGTTTTAGGGTTAAGGTTGGGTTAGGGTTAGGATTAGGGTTAGGGTACGACTTAGGGCTAGGGTTAGGGCTAGGGTTAGGGTTAGGGTTAGGGTTAGGGTTTAGGGTTATGGTTAGGGTTAGGGGTTAGGGGTTAGGGGTTAGGCTTAGGGTTAGCGTTACGGTTAGGGGTTAGGGGTTAGGGTTAGGGCTAAGGTTAGGGTTAGGGTTAGGGTTAGGGTTAGGGCTAGGGTTAGGGTTAGGGTTAGGGTTACGGCTAGGGTTAGGGTTAGGGTTAGGTTAGGCTTAGGGTTAGGAGTTAGGGTTAGGGTTTCTATTAGGTTAGTTTTAAGGGCTAAGGTTAGTTTTAGGGTTAAGGTTGGGTTAGGGTTAGGATTAGGGTTAGGGTACGACTTAGGGCTAGGGTTAGGGCTAGGGTTAGGGTTAGGGTTAGGGTTAGGGTTTAGGGTTATGGTTAGGGTTAGGGGTTAGGGGTTAGGGGTTAGGCTTAGGGTTAGCGTTACGGTTAGGGGTTAGGGGTTAGGGTTAGGGCTAAGGTTAGGGTTAGGGTTAGGGTTAGGGTTAGGGCTAGGGTTAGGGTTAGGGTTAGGGTTACGGCTAGGGTTAGGGTTAGGGTTAGGTTAGGCTTAGGGTTAGGAGTTAGGGTTAGGGTTTCTATTAGGTTAGTTTTAAGGGCTAAGGTTAGTTTTAGGGTTAAGGTTGGGTTAGGGTTAGGATTAGGGTTAGGGTACGACTTAGGGCTAGGGTTAGGGCTAGGGTTAGGGTTAGTGTTAGGGTTAGGGTTTAGGGTTATGGTTAGGGTTAGGGGTTAGGGGTTAGGGGTTAGGCTTAGGGTTAGCGTTACGGTTAGGGGTTAGGGGTTAGGGTTAGGGCTAAGGTTAGGGTTAGGGTTAGGGTTAGGGTTAGGGCTAGGGTTAGGGTTAGGGTTAGGGTTACGGCTAGGGTTAGGGTTAGGGTTAGGTTAGGCTTAGGGTTAGGAGTTAGGGTTAGGGTTTCTATTAGGTTAGTTTTAAGGGCTAAGGTTAGTTTTAGGGTTAAGGTTGGGTTAGGGTTAGGATTAGGGTTAGGGTACGACTTAGGGCTAGGGTTAGGGCTAGGGTTAGGGTTAGGGTTAGGGTTAGGGTTTAGGGTTATGGTTAGGGTTAGGGGTTAGGGGTTAGGGGTTAGGCTTAGGGTTAGCGTTACGGTTAGGGGTTAGGGGTTAGGGTTAGGGCTAAGGTTAGGGTTAGGGTTAGGGTTAGGGTTAGGGCTAGGGTTAGGGTTAGGGTTAGGGTTACGGCTAGGGTTAGGGTTAGGGTTAGGTTAGGCTTAGGGTTAGGAGTTAGGGTTAGGGTTTCTATTAGGTTAGTTTTAAGGGCTAAGGTTAGTTTTAGGGTTAAGGTTGGGTTAGGGTTAGGATTAGGGTTAGGGTACGACTTAGGGCTAGGGTTAGGGCTAGGGT
>NW_027439359.1:2500-133149 GCF_964188355.1 Buteo buteo
TCCCAACCCTAACCCCTACTAGCTACACACACGACCATAACGCTAATGGCCCTGACCCTAACCCCTAACCACCCTAACCCTAATAACTAACCCTAACCCCCCCTCCCCCTATCCCTAACCTAAACCTAATGGCCACACACACCCACAGCCCTAACCCCTAAACCTAACCCTAACCCACTGCCCTAACCCTAACCACTCCCTAACCTTAATGGCCATACCCACACAACCCTAACCCTAACCCCTAACCCACTGCCCTAACCCCTAAACCTAACCCGCTGCCCTAACCTAACCCTAATCCTCACCCCCTAACCCTAACAGTGTGACTGACATTAATCCTAATGCTGTGACGAAGCATACCCCTAACCCTAATAGCGTGACTAACTCTAACCCAACACCCTAACCAGACACGCTAACCCTAACCCCGTAACCGGACACCCTAACGCAACACCCTAAACCTAATGTGACACACTAACCCAACAACCTAACACTAAACCCTTAACAGTAACCCTAACATGACAGCCTAACCATAAGCTCACAACCTAACCTGACACCCTAACCCTAAACCGACACCCTAAGCCTAACCCTAACACCTAACCCAACACCCTAAGCCTAACCCTAACCTGACACCCTGACCCAACACCCTGAGCCTAATCCTAAAGACCAACCCCTAACACTAACCCCTACCACTAACCCATACCGCTAAGCATAACCCCAAACTCTAATCCCTAACCCTAACACGCTAACCCTAAGCCTAACCCGACACCCAAACCCTAACCATAACCTGATGCCCTAAGCCTACCCTAACCTGACACCCAAGCCTAACCTGAAACCCTAACCCAACACCCTAACCCTAACCCCTACCTCTACCCCTAAGCCTAACCCTAAAACGCTAACCCTAACCCGACACACTAACCCTAACATGACACAGTAACCCTAACCCCCTAACCGGACACACTAACACTAACCCAACACCCTAACGCGACACACTACCCCAACAACCTGACGCTAAACTCTTAACAATAAGCCTAACCCTAATCTGGCACCCTAACCCTATCACCCTAAACCTAAACTCACAACCTAACCTGGTACCCTAACCCTAATCTGACACCCTAACCCTATCCCCTAAACTGACAACCTAATCCTAAACCTTTGACCTTGAGTCCATGACCCCAGACCTCCACTTTTACCCTCAGCACTGTGACCTTTGACCCCGGACCCCAGTGACATTTCACCTTGGCCCCGAAGCCAACACCCTAACCTATCACCCTAACCCCGAACCTAAACACTAACAGCCCTAATCCCAAACCCACATCCAGCCACCAGAGGGCGCTGTCCCACCACTCATACCACTCTCTGGTGAGGCCCTGCCCACTGGGTATAACCCTTATTAGGGTTCCTCTACAGTAGGGTTTCCAGGGAGTAGGGGTAGTGGAGCCTGGGGTTCTGCAATGCTAGGGTTAGGGGTGTTCTGGGCTGTGGTTAGGAATCCCCAGGGTATGGTTAGGGCAGTCTAGGGTTAGGGGTCCCTGGGGTCTAGAGTGCCTGCAAATGCAGGGACCCCTGATTCCAGGGACCCCTAACCCTAGCCCCCCTAACAACAACCCTACAGATTAGGGGGGCCTAATTGGGGGTTCCCCAGTGGGGTTAGGGTGGGGTTCTATGTCTAAGAGGTGCCCCAACCATAGAGCACTGGGGGCTGTAATGTGGGGGTACCCCCTCATCAGGGTTAGGGTGGGGTTCTGGGTCCCAATAGTACCCTAACCCTACCTTGAGCTAACTAAAACTGGAGGAGTGGGGCACATGGCAGCTATTACCCTAATTGATTACTACAGGGAGAGTTCTAGCTTACTCTAATTATTGCATTGGGGAAGGTGTAGAGGTGTGAAAAGTAGGGGGTGGGGCTCAGGGAGGGAGGAGGTAGTGGGGGAAGGACTCCTAATTACAGGGTGGGGGTTAGGGAAGGATTACCTCCAGGGGGGGCTGCTAATTAGGGGGCTGATGCTGGGGCAGGGCCTGCTAATCCCAGGGCAGGTGCTGGGGGGAAGCCCACTAACACCAGGGGTGGGTGGGTGGGGGTGAACTTATCTCAGGAAGTGGTAGGTGGGTGGGGAAGGTGTAGATAATCTATAAAAAAAAAAATTAAGAATATGTAAGTTTGGTGCAGCAGTAGAAATTGGCTTCCTGCCCAGGAGCAAGTATTTTCTAGTTTGCTTTTTATTAACTCTTTGCTCCCAGGAAGTCTACCAAATTCTACTGCTTTTTTTTAAAAATGTTTACTTTTGAACTTAAAATTAAGTTTAAGCGCAGCAGTACTCTCACTTTCCCAGTTAAACGCAGCAGTACTGCAAAATCTAAACTTAAGCACTACAGTACTGCAAAATCTGAGGTGAAGCGCAGCAGTACTGCAAAGGTGCAGTAGGAAAGGGCTTCTGCCCTGGAAGTAAATTTTTTACCTTTATTTTATAACTCTTTACTCCCAGAGCCTGAGCCATCTGCTACTGCTCTTCTGTTTTAAATTTAAGTGTCACGGTAGCAACTTCCAAGTGTCACGGTAGCAACTTCCAAGTGTCACGGTAGCAACTTCCAAGTGTCACGGTAGCAACTTCCAAGTGTCACGGTAGCAACTTCCAAGTGTCACGGTAGCAACTTCCAAGTGTCACGGTAGCAACTTCCAAGTGTCACGGTAGCAACTTCCAAGTGTCACGGTAGCAACTTCCAAGTGTCACGGTAGCAACTTCCAAGTGTCACGGTAGCAACTTCCAAGTGTCACGGTAGCAACTTCCAAGTGTCACGGTAGCAACTTCCAAGTGTCACGGTAGCAACTTCCAAGTGTCACGGTAGCAACTTCCAAGTGTCACGGTAGCAACTTCCAAGTGTCACGGTAGCAACTTCCAAGTGTCACGGTAGCAACTTCCAAGTGTCACGGTAGCAACTTCCAAGTGTCACGGTAGCAACTTCCAAGTGTCACGGTAGCAACTTCCAAGTGTCACGGTAGCAACTTCCAAGTGTCACGGTAGCAACTTCCAAGTGTCACGGTAGCAACTTCCAAGTGTCACGGTAGCAACTTCCAAGTGTCACGGTAGCAACTTCCAAGTGTCACGGTAGCAACTTCCAAGTGTCACGGTAGCAACTTCCAAGTGTCACGGTAGCAACTTCCAAGTGTCACGGTAGCAACTTCCAAGTGTCACGGTAGCAACTTCCAAGTGTCACGGTAGCAACTTCACAATATCAACTTGCAAGTTTCATAATACAGTTTCACAGAAGCAACGTTCAAGTTTCACAATACCAACTTTCAAGTTTTACAATACAGTTTCACAATAGCAACTTTACATTTTTACAATACAGTTCTAGAATACATTTGTACAACAGCAACTTCCAAAATTGCAGTACAAAATGGCTTCCAACATAATAGTAAATTTTTTATTTTTTTACTTGATTACACCCAGGGACAGTGCCATATCCTACTGCTTTTTATTATTGTTTCATCGGGTATTTAAATACAGAGTTTACAGACCATGTTCTGAGTCTACAGACCATGTTCTAACCTATCAGTCTTTTCCACACTCCTCACTGCCATTATGTCCGTTGCTGCACGTCCACAAGTTTTCCTCCCCGAGGTTATGTTACCTTCACAATCCCTGTTCTCAAGTAGAAAACGAGTTGCTATGCCCCTCTTCACAGACTGTCCACTTCCACACCTAGGCACAAAAACAGAAATTGAAAAATATCATTACATCACAAACTACATAGAGCACCCAAATATTTTACAAACACACCAAATAAAAATACAGTTACACTCACGCACTTCACAACCCTGGCCTACTCCATGCTGGCCATCTAGTCCAACTCCCCCCACCCTTCGCCCGCAAAATCTTCAACTATCTTCCAAAGACCATCTGCTGACCAACATAATTCCCTGCGCTAATTGGCAATTACCATGTTCCAGGGGAGCGCCGTTACCGGGAGCCTACAAAAAAATCCCCCTGCCTGCCAAAACCCCAGCCTGAGCCTGACCCCCATCCAAACATTGGCAATGAACATGACCTCACAGAGCAGCCAGGACTGGGGGAAAAAAAGAAAACCAAAAAACACCAAACGAAAACACACCTGACTGGGGAGGGGAAAAAAAAATCCCCCAGCTAAGGTTTTTTTTTATTCTAACTGTATTTTTTTTTTCAATTCTAATTCCCTAGAAAACATCTCACCTGTACAACCTGAAAGGAAAAAAAACATTAAAAAGTCAAAACACATAACCCTACAAGGTTACACACATTCACAACACACTACGCACTGACATCGCATGCACACCGGCCCTCGCTCTCAACTCATCCATCCAACAGCCTGCCACCCTCAAGTGGGCCATTGCCCTGTGTCTGCAGCACCAGGGGTCTCAAAAATCACCCTGCCTGCCAAAACCCCGGCCTGACCCAGACCCCCGTCTGAACACTGGCCATGAACATCACCTCACAAAGCAGCCAGGACTGGGGGGGGGGGGGGGGGGGGAATCCACTGGCTGGGGATTTTTTATTCTAATTGTATTTTATTTTTTCCTAATTGCTAACAAACATCTCTACATCCACCCTGCAAGAGACCACTGAAAAGCTAAACCACGTAACCCCACAAAGTTACACACATTCACAACACACCACTCATTCAGATCACATGCACACTAGCCCTCACTCTCAACTAACCCATCCTGCAACCAAAGGGTGTCAAGGGGCCATCGCCCCTTACTTGCAGCACCGAGGACCTCAATAATCACCCTGCCTGCAAAACCCCCAGCCCCAGCCCAACCGCCTTCCAAGCTCCCCACAAACTACCCTTCCATTACAGCAACGCTTCAACACACGCCATCTGCACCATACACAGATTTTCAACCAGATACTTAGCTTTCATAGTGGCGCATGTCACAGTCCAACCTCCGTAGCAGCCACATCGCCTAAAGGCAAGGTTCCTTCAAACGCCTCGTGGCCTGTGATCACCTGCAAAACCAACACAAAAAACTCTTGAACACGCACTTCACCCTCGGCATAATAAGAAATCTTCCACAGCTCCAAACACGTGCTTCTCACCGATTCCAAAAACAAAACAACTCAATACCTTAACCATTTCTAGAAGCTTACCACAAAGTGTCCACATAAACAATATTAACACCCACACCCAATTACCACCTTACTATATTCTACCTCACAATCCACTTGCAATCCACTCCCCTACTGGCATGCAATGACTCAAAAATCTTTTAACCCTCAATGCTAGCAATCGAGGCATATCAACATTTCACCCATAGACTCTTACCGCTGTTCCACCTACCCCGACTCTACGGCCCCGGGCAGAGCGGCTCCAAGCCAAACACACCTGTGCACACACCAACACAAGACAGAACAGTACAGACGAGGTGATTCACACAGAAGACTCTCGGCAAGAAGAATGACTCCCGGGCGGGAGGTGCCGTCCGGCAAGATGACCTACGGGGTCCAAAACGCCGAGGCGAGGAGGCTGTACGGCAGACCCCCGAGGAGTCCAACGTAACGGCCTGTTACAAGATGGTGCCGTCAAAACCGAGATGACGGATGCGCCAGAAGCCTGCCATCAAGACCTGGGAACGTCAAGATGCGGGGAAGAACTCCCGGTCCGAGAAAACGGACGGCTAGAGAGCGGAGCTGCCAAAGCGGCCCCAAAGAACGCCGCAAAAAGAACCGACTGGAATCTGCCGAGACCGATCCGTGCTTTAGAGCTCCGAACGCAAGAAAAGAAGCGCCCGATTGGCACCGGGCCGACGAGCAAGAGCATTCGAGACCCTAGGGACGGCGCCTAAAGCGCGTGCCGTGCTCCCCCGGCACAAAGCGCGACGAGGACGTTGAGATCTGAGGAAGCTCTAAGCCACGGAGGACGGACTACGCAAACCGCGCACCACCACAGACACGGGCCGGAACCGCCCTGCCCGGCACACGCTGGTCTCGTGCTGAAGAGCAACCCGCTCCCTTCGCCTGCGCAAAGGCGACTGCTTCGAGTCGGTCCTCTCTCCTGCGCTAACTTTAAAACCCCTCCCGGCAATTCCCAGCTTCGTCCCTTCCTCCCAGCCGCTCCCCAGCCCGGGGCCCTCAACTTAGCTTTCAGAGGCCCAACAATACGAATCCATCCTCCGCAAAAGTCACGTGGGCCAACTGGGACGATCCGGCAGTCGCCAGGTTCCTCTTCATCATCTGCAGTGAAGACAAAAAAAAAAAAAAACCAACCAAAAACAAAACAAAAAAAACCCAAGGCAACAAAATCAGAAGAGGCAGCAAGTAACCCATCAGCCAACACCAACTACTTTCCTACTTTCCCAACCCCCCACTTAATCACACACGCCACAGCGTTATGCTTACCTGCTCATTCCACAGTCAGACCCTGCGGCCATCGTCGCTCACGGTACCCGAGACAGCAAGACACACAAAATTAGCACAGCAGTCGCGAGACTCACCGGGCCCATTCTCCTCCTCCCTAATCCACGGGTCGCCTCGAACGCTCATCCAGATCCAAAGGCGGCCCGCACAGCGCCTGCAACGCAAAAGATAAACGCTTAACCAAGCAAACGCGTAATATTTGATATTCAACACCGACTCGGCCCGCAGCCACCTCACCTTCTCGAACTCCTCGCTGCCCTGCGGCACGGCTCCTCTGAGGCTGCGTGCGCCACCTGCAAAAACCAAAGCAGAAGACGCGTGCTGAGAGGCCGCCCGAAACCCTCGGCCTGCCCGGACCGATTCCCAACTCCCTCTCCTTTACCTTGGCCGCTCAACTACCCTGCTCCGTCATCGAGAGCTTGCCACGTCAAAGCACGCGTACTACCTGCAAAAAACAAACAAGGGACGCTTCCAACTTTGCCAACAGCGCGACGCCTCCAAAGGAACGGTTCCTTCAACCCAGTAGTCACGGCTCGCCTTGCCCGAGACACCTCCGGTGCCGACGGCCCGCTTCGCTCCTTGCTTCGCACCTTCCAAATAAAAGAAAAAACAGAACCCCATCAGCTAGTCATAGAGCCACCGGACGCATCTTCCCTCCGACTCCGCTCGCAGACCCACCTCCTTACGGCGCTCCGCTCCCCTCCTCCGTCGCTCTGGGGCACGCATCTTGTCTCTCCGCATCTGAAAAAAACCCCCATATTGAACGAGTCAGCCTGGATGCGGAGCAAGAGCCTAACAACTCCAGAGATCTTGATCCCATCTAGGAATACCAGTACTCCAGCTACAACCAGCCATTTTTAAAAAAAAAAAAAAAAAAAAACAAAAAAAAACAAAAAAAACAAAACCAGCAAAAAGCCAGGGCCAAACTTGAAGCCCATCACACGCGAGCCTCAACACCTTAGGGGCTCAAATCCACTTCGCCACCCCTCAACAGCCTCTGCCACAAGCCTACAATCATTGCCGTAAAGAAATCTCAACGTTGCTGTCCACGCAGCCCACCAATGCCTACTCGATCCCAGGTGACTGTACGACCCTTGCCTAAACAATTAAGGCAAATCAACATTTCACCCATAGACTCTTACCGCTGTTCCACCTACCCCGACTCTACGGCCCCGGGCAGAGCGGCTCCAAGCCAAACACACCTGTGCACACACCAACACAAGACAGAACAGTACAGACGAGGTGATTCACACAGAAGACTCTCGGCAAGAAGAATGACTCCCGGGCGGGAGGTGCCGTCCGGCAAGATGACCTACGGGGTCCAAAACGCCGAGGCGAGGAGGCTGTACGGCAGACCCCCGAGGAGTCCAACGTAACGGCCTGTTACAAGATGGTGCCGTCAAAACCGAGATGACGGATGCGCCAGAAGCCTGCCATCAAGACCTGGGAACGTCAAGATGCGGGGAAGAACTCCCGGTCCGAGAAAACGGACGGCTAGAGAGCGGAGCTGCCAAAGCGGCCCCAAAGAACGCCGCAAAAAGAACCGACTGGAATCTGCCGAGACCGATCCGTGCTTTAGAGCTCCGAACGCAAGAAAAGAAGCGCCCGATTGGCACCGGGCCGACGAGCAAGAGCATTCGAGACCCTAGGGACGGCGCCTAAAGCGCGTGCCGTGCTCCCCCGGCACAAAGCGCGACGAGGACGTTGAGATCTGAGGAAGCTCTAAGCCACGGAGGACGGACTACGCAAACCGCGCACCACCACAGACACGGGCCGGAACCGCCCTGCCCGGCACACGCTGGTCTCGTGCTGAAGAGCAACCCGCTCCCTTCGCCTGCGCAAAGGCGACTGCTTCGAGTCGGTCCTCTCTCCTGCGCTAACTTTAAAACCCCTCCCGGCAATTCCCAGCTTCGTCCCTTCCTCCCAGCCGCTCCCCAGCCCGGGGCCCTCAACTTAGCTTTCAGAGGCCCAACAATACGAATCCATCCTCCGCAAAAGTCACGTGGGCCAACTGGGACGATCCGGCAGTCGCCAGGTTCCTCTTCATCATCTGCAGTGAAGACAAAAAAAAAAAAAAAAAAAACCAACCAAAAACAAAACAAAACAAAAAAAACCCAAGGCAACAAAATCAGAAGAGGCAGCAAGTAACCCATCAGCCAACACCAACTACTTTCCTACTTTCCCAACCCCCCACTTAATCACACACGCCACAGCGTTATGCTTACCTGCTCATTCCAGAGTCAGACCCTGCGGCCATCGTCGCTCACGGTACCCGAGACAGCAAGACACACAAAATTAGCACAGCAGTCGCGAGACTCACCGGGCCCATTCTCCTCCTCCCTAATCCACGGGTCGCCTCGAACGCTCATCCAGATCCAAAGGCGGCCCGCACAGCGCCTGCAACGCAAAAGATAAACGCTTAACCAAGCAAACGCGTAATATTTGATATTCAACACCGACTCGGCCCGCAGCCACCTCACCTTCTCGAACTCCTCGCTGCCCTGCGGCACGGCTCCTCTGAGGCTGCGTGCGCCACCTGCAAAAACCAAAGCAGAAGACGCGTGCTGAGAGGCCGCCCGAAACCCTCGGCCTGCCCGGACCGATTCCCAACTCCCTCTCCTTTACCTTGGCCGCTCAACTACCCTGCTCCGTCATCGAGAGCTTGCCACGTCAAAGCACGCGTACTACCTGCAAAAAACAAACAAGGGACGCTTCCAACTTTGCCAACAGCGCGACGCCTCCAAAGGAACGGTTCCTTCAACCCAGTAGTCACGGCTCGCCTTGCCCGAGACACCTCCGGTGCCGACGGCCCGCTTCGCTCCTTGCTTCGCACCTTCCAAATAAAAGAAAAAACAGAACCCCATCAGCTAGTCATAGAGCCACCGGACGCATCTTCCCTCCGACTCCGCTCGCAGACCCACCTCCTTACGGCGCTCCGCTCCCCTCCTCCGTCGCTCTGGGGCACGCATCTTGTCTCTCCGCATCTGAAAAAAACCCCCATATTGAACGAGTCAGCCTGGATGCGGAGCAAGAGCCTAACAACTCCAGAGATCTTGATCCCATCTAGGAATACCAGTACTCCAGCTACAACCAGCCATTTTTAAAAAAAAAAAAAAAACAAAAAAAACCAAAAAAAAACAAAACCAGCAAAAAGCCAGGGCCAAACTTGAAGCCCATCACACGCGAGCCTCAACACCTTAGGGGCTCAAATCCACTTCGCCACCCCTCAACAGCCTCTGCCACAAGCCTACAATCATTGCCGTAAAGAAATCTCAACGTTGCTGTCCACGCAGCCCACCAATGCCTACTCGATCCCAGGTGACTGTACGACCCTTGCCTAAACAATTAAGGCAAATCAACATTTCACCCATAGACTCTTACCGCTGTTCCACCTACCCCGACTCTACGGCCCCGGGCAGAGCGGCTCCAAGCCAAACACACCTGTGCACACACCAACACAAGACAGAACAGTACAGACGAGGTGATTCACACAGAAGACTCTCGGCAAGAAGAATGACTCCCGGGCGGGAGGTGCCGTCCGGCAAGATGACCTACGGGGTCCAAAACGCCGAGGCGAGGAGGCTGTACGGCAGACCCCCGAGGAGTCCAACGTAACGGCCTGTTACAAGATGGTGCCGTCAAAACCGAGATGACGGATGCGCCAGAAGCCTGCCATCAAGACCTGGGAACGTCAAGATGCGGGGAAGAACTCCCGGTCCGAGAAAACGGACGGCTAGAGAGCGGAGCTGCCAAAGCGGCCCCAAAGAACGCCGCAAAAAGAACCGACTGGAATCTGCCGAGACCGATCCGTGCTTTAGAGCTCCGAACGCAAGAAAAGAAGCGCCCGATTGGCACCGGGCCGACGAGCAAGAGCATTCGAGACCCTAGGGACGGCGCCTAAAGCGCGTGCCGTGCTCCCCCGGCACAAAGCGCGACGAGGACGTTGAGATCTGAGGAAGCTCTAAGCCACGGAGGACGGACTACGCAAACCGCGCACCACCACAGACACGGGCCGGAACCGCCCTGCCCGGCACACGCTGGTCTCGTGCTGAAGAGCAACCCGCTCCCTTCGCCTGCGCAAAGGCGACTGCTTCGAGTCGGTCCTCTCTCCTGCGCTAACTTTAAAACCCCTCCCGGCAATTCCCAGCTTCGTCCCTTCCTCCCAGCCGCTCCCCAGCCCGGGGCCCTCAACTTAGCTTTCAGAGGCCCAACAATACGAATCCATCCTCCGCAAAAGTCACGTGGGCCAACTGGGACGATCCGGCAGTCGCCAGGTTCCTCTTCATCATCTGCAGTGAAGACAAAAAAAAAAAAAAAAAAACCAACCAAAAACAAAACAAAACAAAAAAAACCCAAGGCAACAAAATCAGAAGAGGCAGCAAGTAACCCATCAGCCAACACCAACTACTTTCCTACTTTCCCAACCCCCCACTTAATCACACACGCCACAGCGTTATGCTTACCTGCTCATTCCAGAGTCAGACCCTGCGGCCATCGTCGCTCACGGTACCCGAGACAGCAAGACACACAAAATTAGCACAGCAGTCGCGAGACTCACCGGGCCCATTCTCCTCCTCCCTAATCCACGGGTCGCCTCGAACGCTCATCCAGATCCAAAGGCGGCCCGCACAGCGCCTGCAACGCAAAAGATAAACGCTTAACCAAGCAAACGCGTAATATTTGATATTCAACACCGACTCGGCCCGCAGCCACCTCACCTTCTCGAACTCCTCGCTGCCCTGCGGCACGGCTCCTCTGAGGCTGCGTGCGCCACCTGCAAAAACCAAAGCAGAAGACGCGTGCTGAGAGGCCGCCCGAAACCCTCGGCCTGCCCGGACCGATTCCCAACTCCCTCTCCTTTACCTTGGCCGCTCAACTACCCTGCTCCGTCATCGAGAGCTTGCCACGTCAAAGCACGCGTACTACCTGCAAAAAACAAACAAGGGACGCTTCCAACTTTGCCAACAGCGCGACGCCTCCAAAGGAACGGTTCCTTCAACCCAGTAGTCACGGCTCGCCTTGCCCGAGACACCTCCGGTGCCGACGGCCCGCTTCGCTCCTTGCTTCGCACCTTCCAAATAAAAGAAAAAACAGAACCCCATCAGCTAGTCATAGAGCCACCGGACGCATCTTCCCTCCGACTCCGCTCGCAGACCCACCTCCTTACGGCGCTCCGCTCCCCTCCTCCGTCACTCTGGGGCACGCATCTTGTCTCTCCGCATCTGAAAAAAACCCCCATATTGAACGAGTCAGCCTGGATGCGGAGCAAGAGCCTAACAACTCCAGAGATCTTGATCCCATCTAGGAATACCAGTACTCCAGCTACAACCAGCCATTTTTAAAAAAAAAAAAAAAAAACAAAAAAAAACAAAAAAAACAAAACCAGCAAAAAGCCAGGGCCAAACTTGAAGCCCATCACACGCGAGCCTCAACACCTTAGGGGCTCAAATCCACTTCGCCACCCCTCAACAGCCTCTGCCACAAGCCTACAATCATTGCCGTAAAGAAATCTCAACGTTGCTGTCCACGCAGCCCACCAATGCCTACTCGATCCCAGGTGACTGTACGACCCTTGCCTAAACAATTAAGGCAAATCAACATTTCACCCATAGACTCTTACCGCTGTTCCACCTACCCCGACTCTACGGCCCCGGGCAGAGCGGCTCCAAGCCAAACACACCTGTGCACACACCAACACAAGACAGAACAGTACAGACGAGGTGATTCACACAGAAGACTCTCGGCAAGAAGAATGACTCCCGGGCGGGAGGTGCCGTCCGGCAAGATGACCTACGGGGTCCAAAACGCCGAGGCGAGGAGGCTGTACGGCAGACCCCCGAGGAGTCCAACGTAACGGCCTGTTACAAGATGGTGCCGTCAAAACCGAGATGACGGATGCGCCAGAAGCCTGCCATCAAGACCTGGGAACGTCAAGATGCGGGGAAGAACTCCCGGTCCGAGAAAACGGACGGCTAGAGAGCGGAGCTGCCAAAGCGGCCCCAAAGAACGCCGCAAAAAGAACCGACTGGAATCTGCCGAGACCGATCCGTGCTTTAGAGCTCCGAACGCAAGAAAAGAAGCGCCCGATTGGCACCGGGCCGACGAGCAAGAGCATTCGAGACCCTAGGGACGGCGCCTAAAGCGCGTGCCGTGCTCCCCCGGCACAAAGCGCGACGAGGACGTTGAGATCTGAGGAAGCTCTAAGCCACGGAGGACGGACTACGCAAACCGCGCACCACCACAGACACGGGCCGGAACCGCCCTGCCCGGCACACGCTGGTCTCGTGCTGAAGAGCAACCCGCTCCCTTCGCCTGCGCAAAGGCGACTGCTTCGAGTCGGTCCTCTCTCCTGCGCTAACTTTAAAACCCCTCCCGGCAATTCCCAGCTTCGTCCCTTCCTCCCAGCCGCTCCCCAGCCCGGGGCCCTCAACTTAGCTTTCAGAGGCCCAACAATACGAATCCATCCTCCGCAAAAGTCACGTGGGCCAACTGGGACGATCCGGCAGTCGCCAGGTTCCTCTTCATCATCTGCAGTGAAGACAAAAAAAAAAAAAAAACCAACCAAAAACAAAACAAAACAAAAAAAACCCAAGGCAACAAAATCAGAAGAGGCAGCAAGTAACCCATCAGCCAACACCAACTACTTTCCTACTTTCCCAACCCCCCACTTAATCACACACGCCACAGCGTTATGCTTACCTGCTCATTCCAGAGTCAGACCCTGCGGCCATCGTCGCTCACGGTACCCGAGACAGCAAGACACACAAAATTAGCACAGCAGTCGCGAGACTCACCGGGCCCATTCTCCTCCTCCCTAATCCACGGGTCGCCTCGAACGCTCATCCAGATCCAAAGGCGGCCCGCACAGCGCCTGCAACGCAAAAGATAAACGCTTAACCAAGCAAACGCGTAATATTTGATATTCAACACCGACTCGGCCCGCAGCCACCTCACCTTCTCGAACTCCTCGCTGCCCTGCGGCACGGCTCCTCTGAGGCTGCGTGCGCCACCTGCAAAAACCAAAGCAGAAGACGCGTGCTGAGAGGCCGCCCGAAACCCTCGGCCTGCCCGGACCGATTCCCAACTCCCTCTCCTTTACCTTGGCCGCTCAACTACCCTGCTCCGTCATCGAGAGCTTGCCACGTCAAAGCACGCGTACTACCTGCAAAAAACAAACAAGGGACCCTTCCAACTTTGCCAACAACGCGACGCCTCCAAAGGAACGGTTCCTTCAACCCAGTAGTCACGGCTCGCCTTGCCCGAGACACCTCCGGTGCCGACGGCCCGCTTCGCTCCTTGCTTCGCACCTTCCAAATAAAAGAAAAAACAGAACCCCATCAGCTAGTCATAGAGCCACCGGACGCATCTTCCCTCCGACTCCGCTCGCAGACCCACCTCCTTACGGCGCTCCGCTCCCCTCCTCCGTCGCTCTGGGGCACGCATCTTGTCTCTCCGCATCTGAAAAAAACCCCCATATTGAACGAGTCAGCCTGGATGCGGAGCAAGAGCCTAACAACTCCAGAGATCTTGATCCCATCTAGGAATACCAGTACTCCAGCTACAACCAGCCATTTTTTAAAAAAAAAAAAAAAAAACAAAAAAAAACCAAAAAAAAACAAAACCAGCAAAAAGCCAGGGCCAAACTTGAAGCCCATCACACGCGAGCCTCAACACCTTAGGGGCTCAAATCCACTTCGCCACCCCTCAACAGCCTCTGCCACAAGCCTACAATCATTGCCGTAAAGAAATCTCAACGTTGCTGTCCACGCAGCCCACCAATGCCTACTCGATCCCAGGTGACTGTACGACCCTTGCCTAAACAATTAAGGCAAATCAACATTTCACCCATAGACTCTTACCGCTGTTCCACCTACCCCGACTCTACGGCCCCGGGCAGAGCGGCTCCAAGCCAAACACACCTGTGCACACACCAACACAAGACAGAACAGTACAGACGAGGTGATTCACACAGAAGACTCTCGGCAAGAAGAATGACTCCCGGGCGGGAGGTGCCGTCCGGCAAGATGACCTACGGGGTCCAAAACGCCGAGGCGAGGAGGCTGTACGGCAGACCCCCGAGGAGTCCAACGTAACGGCCTGTTACAAGATGGTGCCGTCAAAACCGAGATGACGGATGCGCCAGAAGCCTGCCATCAAGACCTGGGAACGTCAAGATGCGGGGAAGAACTCCCGGTCCGAGAAAACGGACGGCTAGAGAGCGGAGCTGCCAAAGCGGCCCCAAAGAACGCCGCAAAAAGAACCGACTGGAATCTGCCGAGACCGATCCGTGCTTTAGAGCTCCGAACGCAAGAAAAGAAGCGCCCGATTGGCACCGGGCCGACGAGCAAGAGCATTCGAGACCCTAGGGACGGCGCCTAAAGCGCATGCCGTGCTCCCCCGGCACAAAGCGCGACGAGGACGTTGAGATCTGAGGAAGGCCTAAGCCACGGAGGACAGACTACACAAACCGCGCACCACCACAGACACAGGCCGGAACCGCCCTGCCCGGCACACGCTGGTCTCGTGCTGAAGAGCAACCCGCTCCCTTCGCCTGCGCAAAGGAGACTGCTTTGAGACGGTCCTCTCTCCTGCGCTAACTGTAAAAACCCTCCCTGCAATTCCCAGCTTTGTCCCTTCCTCCCAGACGCTCCCCAGCCCGGGGCCCTCAACTTAGCTTTCAGAGTGCCGAGGACCCAAATCCATCCTCCACAAAACCACACGGGCTAACCAGGATGTTCCTCAAGGGGACACATTGATCTTCAACATCTGCAATGAAGCAAACAAAGAAAAAAAAACCAAACCACAAATCAGAAAGGGGAGTAAGCATCCAGCTGGCCAATGCGAAGTACTTCCCCAACTCCCCATCCTCACAAGTCCCACCGTGTTTGCTTCCCCGCTCATTTCAGAGTCAGACCCTGTAGCCGTCGTCACTCGTGGTACCTAAGGTACCAAGAGACACCAAGTTAGCGCGGCGCTCGCGAGAAGTCATCGGCCCCACCCTCCTCCTCACTAATCCACAGCTCACCTCAAACGCTCATCCAATTCAAAGATAGCCCACACAACGCCTCCAGAACAGAAGGTAAATGCTTAACCGAGCAGCCCCATAATACTTAGCTATTCAACACCGACCCTGCTGACGACCGCCTCACCTTCTCGGACCCCTCACCGGCATGCAGCTTTGTAGGAGACCTTACAGCAGACTTCACGGTATGTGAAGGGTGCCTATAAGAAACCTGCAGAGGGACTTTTTACAAGGGTGTACAGCAATAGGACAAGGCGGTAACGACTTCAGTCCTAAAGAGGGTACATTTAGTTTAGGTGTTAGGAAGACGTTTCTCGCTAGGGGTGGCGAGGCACTGGAACGCGTTGCCCAGAGAACCCATGGATGCTCCCTCCCTGGAAGCATTCAAGGCCAGGTCAGATGGGGCTTTGAGCAACCTGGTCTCACGGAAGGTGTCCCTACCCATTGCGGGGCGGGGGAGGGGGGTGGAACTAGAGGATCTTTATGGTGCCTTCCAACCCAAACCATTCTACAATTCTATGACATCCAAATCCACCTGCAAAACTCCTCTGAGAAGGGCTGGTGAACCCTCCTCCCTTTCCCCAGCAGTCCCAAAACTTTAGAAACCCCTTTTCTTCTCCTCAACTGTCAGGAAAGGAACCCCACTGCTTCCTGACACCTCCTGCCCTCGATTCGCAGCCCTGAACCCCCTTCAGTGGCTACTCCTCAGGAGCCACTCTTCTGAGCCACATCCCAAATTCTAGGGGCACCTCCTAACCTACAGCTTCCCAGAGACTCTGAGCATTGCTACATGCCCACAAAATAAAGTCAAGTCCCAAGGCTTGTAATCTACGAGGGGCCTGCCATAAGCTGCAAAGATTCTAGGAACAACGTGGCATTCTGTGGGCAATGAGGAAAGGCATCCCAAACCCTGAAGGGCACTGTGCCTCACGGCCCTTCTGCTTGCTTCAGAAATACTAAAACTCCATATACAGATGCATACAAGACACTGACCCTGACCCCTGCTAAACAATGTCACCATCGGTCCCGTTAAGAGAGATATCAGCAACTTACACAGCATACAGCAGAACTGGTGAAAAAAACAAGGTTCCTTTTTCAATAAAGCTGGGAATTCCAGGAAAACACAATGCATGAAGAATTTAAAAAAAACAAAAATGCATACTATTAAACCATCTTTCTACCCCTGAACACTCAAAACAAAATTACTGACCTGAAAAAAAGAAAGGAAAAACAAAAAAAAGCTACATACAAGTGTTACTTGCTACCACACATGCTGCTGAACCTTGACTGGTCCTGAAGCTCTTACCTCAGGCAGACTCCTCTTCCCAAACAGCTGAGCCAGCTGCAAAGGACTCAAGGAAGAGCTGAGCACCAACACCAGAGAAACCCAGGAGCACAATGAGCTCCCTCAGCAGAGGCTGTGGCTCAAATACCCCGAGCCTCCACCCACCACCCTTAGTGCAATCACCTGGGAAAGGGGAAGGGCAAACCACCAGAAGTTATAAGAGTCAGCTGGAGGAGCAGCAGCACTGTTCTCACCTGCCTTAAATTTACAGCAAGCAAGGTCCTCGACAGAGAAAGTAACCCCTCCAGGAAATGACACTACTTGCTCCTGTACTACAGCTATTGCATCAGCAACATGACCAGGTAGGGAATTAAACTTAGTTTTTCTGGGCTGTAGATAGAAAACGATAGATGCCCTTCTAAACTAGGTAAGAAACTAGCTCATTAAATGCAATGACAATGTTGTTATCAAAATTGATGTGCTTTAGTTTCCTATAAAAAAGCCAAAATGCTCTGGGGTTATGCTTCATTTCTAGCAAGACTGCATACCAACTAACTTCTACCAGAACTACTTTATGAATAGCAATAAGAAAAACATTCCTGTGTTATCAACACTGTTTTCAGCAGAAAACCAAAATGTAGCCCCATACTAGCTACTGAGAAGAAAATTAACTCAATCCCACCCAAAACCAGCACAACAGGGTATGTGACAGAGACAAAAGAATTAAAAAATGGGGACAGCTTATTAAACAAACAGACATAGGAAGAAAATTTAAAAGGTGATGGGCTACATGACAGACAGGAAAAACTTAAAGACAGTGAATAGGTTAAAGTAGACATAGAAAGAAAAAGTAAAAAGCAACGAGGTACACAATAGTGAGGAAAGAATTAAAAAACAGTGATACACAGCTCGATACAAGTAGACATAGAGGGAAAATTTAAGAAGTGATTGGGTACAGGACAAAAAAAAATTTTAAAATAGCCACAGTGAACTAAAACTGAGAAATATCAAGGAAATTTAAAAGTGACACGGGGCACAGGACAGAGAGGAAAAAAATAAAAAATAAAGACAGTGAACTGGATAAAAGTAGACCTAGAAAGCAAATTTTCAAAGCAACACAGTACACAACAGACAGGAAATAATTAAAAATAGCAATAGGCAGCTTCATAAAAGTAGATGTAGCATTGTTGTTTAACCCTGGCTGGCAACTAAGTACCATACAGCTGCTCGCTTACTCCCCCACAGTGGGATAGGGGGAGAATCGGGAGGGTAAATGTGAGAAACTCATGGGTTGATATAAAAAGTTTAATAATTAAAAAGACCTTTTTTTAAAAAAAATTGTATGAGGAAAAAAAACAGCAAATGAAAACAATTGCTCACCACCAACTGACCGATGCCCAGCCAGTCTCAAGCAACTGGGTACAGGACAGAGAGGGAGGAATTAAAATATAGGGTCAGGGAGACAGAGAGGGGAAGACATAGAAATTAAATTTTAAAAGTAATGGGGTACAAGGCAGTGCAGAAAAAATAAAAAACAGGGAGAAGCAGCTGGTTAGAGAGAGGCATATGAAAAATTTAAAAGGCAACAGGGTACTGGGCAGAGTTGACAGAAGAATAACAAGTTTTGAGGAGCCATACACATAGGTGGGCAGGCAGAGAGGGAGACAGAGGAAGGGAGGCAAGCAGATGTCTAAAGAAGGGAGGCAGAGGTGGGCCAGGATGTAGAGGAGAGGACTTGCGACTCACCACAGCTCCTGGTGCTGGCAGGAGACCTTCACCACCCCAATGCTTCTCTCTCTGCCTCTGCCCCTTCCTCCTCCCCAGTGCTGGCTGCCTGACCCTCACCTGCTCGGCAGCACGCAGCGGACGCCTCGATGCTCCTCATCCACAAGGCTTGCTTTGATACATGGTGGCTCACGCATGTAGCCAACAAAGGCCAGGGACAGCTCAGAGGGATCCTTCCTTGCCACAGGGACTGGCCATTCCTTGCTGCAGGCACCTACCAGCCAGACCCCCCTGCACTCCCTCCTCAGCCAGTTCCCCTGCCCAGGCAGCCCCCTTTACAGCTGGAGCCCCTTCACACAGCAGGGCCAGCCCCATCCTCAGCCCCACTGGCCACACCTGGGGCCATCCCAGACCCAGCTGGAGCCCATCAGGAATAGGGGCCATTGCCAAAGCCCCACAGCACATCATCCCTGCCCCTGCACCTACCCACATCCAGGGAGACAGAGGAGGCAGGAAAAAATTTATTCATTAAGATAAGAATTCCTGGCATATAAGAAATCCTGGCAATAAGTTGGCTACAAGGCTCAGTGCCCAAAGGCAGCAGGATGGGGGGATAAAAGGGAAGAAAAAAGCAGGAGGAAGGACAGAGGGACACAGATGTGCAAGACAGGGAGCCAGGAAATTGGATGCTGGGAACAAGAGAGGGACAAGAAGCAGGAAAACAGTGTAGAGAAAGAAGAGCAGAGAGACTGAGCAGAACAGCGATGGAGATGGAGGAATAAATAATAGGAAGCTGGGGAGAGAAGGGGAAGGGACTGGCAGGACAAGAAGATAAAGACAGGACAAGGGACAGGGAAACATTCTCAAGTGATACAGGAGAAGAAACAGTAAGAACTAGAAAAAAGAAACAGGGAGCCAGGTGGAGAGAAAATTTTCAAAAAGCAACAGCATACAAGAAACATAGGCAAGAACTAACAAATAGGCACAGGGAAATGTAGACAGAGGGAGATGTAGAAAGAGGAATATGTAGAAAGAAAATGTAAGAAGTGCCAGGGTACAGGACAGAGAGGGAAGAGTTAAGAACTAGAGACAGGGAGGTGGATAAAAGGAAACATAGAAAGAAAATTTTGAAAGCAACAGAGTACAAGAATCAAAAAGTAGGTACAGGAAGCTGCATAGAGGGAGACATTAAGAACGAAATTTGAAAAGCAACAGGGTACAAGAAACACAGGCGAGAAATTAAAATAAGGTCAGGGAGACAAAGAGAGGGAAAAGTAGCAAAAAAATTTTAAAAGCAACTGGGTTTAAGAAACATGCAAGAATTTAAATAGGGATGGAGAGGCAGGAAGTTTCAAAACTGATGATATACAAGAAACATAGGCAAGATTTAAAAAACAGGGACAGGGAGCCTGATAGAAGGAAACTGTGGTGGGTTGACCTTGCCTGGCTGACGAGTGTCCACCAAGCCACTCTATCATTCCTCCTCCTCAACAAGACAGGAGGGTAGAAAATACAACAAAAAAAAAGCTTGTGGGTCAAGATAAGGACAAAGAGATCACTCACCAATTACTGTCACAGGCAAAACAGACTCAACTTGGGGAAAATACTTTGTCAGTCAAAATCAGAGTACAATAATGAGAAATATGAGCAAATCTGAAAAACACCTTCCCCCCACCCCTCTCTTTTCTTCCTGGGCTCATCTTCACTCCTGACTTCTCTACCTCCTCCTACCGAGCAGCACAGGGGGAGAGGGAGCGGGGGATTGCAATCATTCCTCACAAGTTGCCTCTGCTGCTCCTTCCTTCTTCGTGTTCTTCTTCTGTTCCAGTGTGGCGTCACTCCCATGGGGCCACAGGGCCTGCCAGAAAACCTGCTCCAGTGTGGGCTCCTCTCCACAGCGTCACAGCCTCCCCTTTGGGTGCATCCGCCTGCTCTGGCGAGGGGTCCCCCATCGGCTGCAGGGTGCATATCTGCTCTGCCATGGACCTCCGTGGGCTGCAGGGGGACAGCCTGTGTCACCATGGTCTTCACTGCAGGCTGCAGGGGAATCTGCTTTAGGACCTGGATCACCTCCTCCTTTTCCTTCTTCACTGACTGTGGTGTCTGCAGGACTGACAGCTTCTGCACAGCATTTTTTTAGCCCTTCTTAAATATCACAGAGGTGCTACCAGCGTTGCTGGTTGGCTCAGCTTTGACCAGTAGCAGCTCCATCTTGGAGCTGGAACTGGCTGTGCCCAACATGGGGACAAGTCCTGCTGTCTTCTCACAGAACCCACCCCTGCAGCCCCTGCCCACTCCCCTGCCCCAGCTTGCCACACAAACTCACTACAACAGTGATCGGCTACAGGGCAGAGAGAGGGGATTGAAAAGTAGGAAAAGGGAGACAGAGAGAGATGGGGCGGGGGGGGAGGGGGGTAGCAATAGGCTACAGGACTGAGAGGAGAAACTAATAAAAAGGGAGAGGATACCAGACAGAGAAATGGAGAAAAACAAATACTAGTGATGAGCCATAGGGCAGAAGAAAGAATTAAAAAAGGGGACAGTGAGGTAGATGAGAGAGACTGAGAAATATCAAAAACACTGATGATCTAAAGGGGAGAGAGAGGGAAAATAAAGAATAGGGACAGGGAACCAGACAGAGAGAGAATAATAAAGACAACAATGGGCTATGGGACAGTGAGGGAAGAAGTTAAAACATAGGGACAGGGACCTGGAACAAGAGAATCTAAGAAAGTAAAAGTGTATCCAGAATACAGGGCAGAGAAAGGAATTGAAAAATAGAGACACAGCATCAGACAGGTGAGAGCGGCGGGGATTGTGAAGGGCTAAAGGGCAGACAGGGAGGTATTAACAAGATTGGCATAAGAAGACAGATGGATAAATGGAGAAAGACAAAGTAGTGATGGGCTGCAGGGCAGAGACAGAGGATAAAAAAAGAGGGATGGTGATGTGCGGAAAACAGACTCCACAATCGGTGATATTGTAAAGTAGGTATGTTTATTCAGCACTGGGCAGCACGGGGGGTAGTCCCACCAAAGTTGTGCACGCCATCGGGCCTAATTGTGCAGGTTAAGTACATGTTCTACATACATATTCATTAGATTTCCAAGAAATGTTATACATATTCATTAGTTTTCCAGGAAACTATTAGCATATGCAAATGTCTTTTACGCAGGCTCATTGAAGTTCTCTGGTGGTCTTCAGGAGTCCTCCGGTGGTCTTCCATAGTCTTCCTCACTTGTCCGCTATTTGACCCTCCTCAAGTGATTTTGCTTTCGGTCACGTAGACCCATCTTGCTTAGCTTTTTGTGCCTGTTTCATCAAACTTTGTAGCAACAGTTAGCCTTCGATGCGTCCATGAGGCCTGCTGCTTGGGGGTGCCTCTGGCTCAGATTGAACAGCCCCATTGTGTCTCTCGTTCGCTATGTATCTATTCTTCTAATTATCCCACACTGCGCAGTATGGTCTTTTACATATTTTGATACATCAGTGCTCGTTAGTGCTCTTATTATCGAAGTTCTCAGTGGTGTAAAATCATATGGTTAGTTTAAGCTAAATTATCTACAAGGATGAGAACAAAGGCAGGAGTTCTTATCTTTTCTGGCCCTATCTATTCAAGCAAGGTCTCTACTTGTGCCTTCTTAACAAGATCGTAAATACATCAAACATTTAATTAAGTTTTGTGATTGTTCATGGTTCCTTCTTGCTCATCACTCCCAAATACCAGTCTCTGACAGGCTTAATCCTTGATGAACACCAGTCTTTGGTATGTAAGGTTACAGAGAAACAATCATTAAGCAATTAGCAGTTTGTTCTCTATATCAATGGGACAGGTCAGAAGTGCAGAGAGAAAAAGAAAACAGAGAGGCAGAACAACAGAGAAAGAGGGGAACTTAGAGAACAAGAAAGGGAGAGGGACAGGAAGAAAAAAACAAAAAAAATAAAGCAGTGAGAGAAAGAGAAGGTGGGGGCAGGGAGGGACTGGGATGCAGAAGAGGGGTGACACAGCCCCAGGGGTTCAGGACTCACTGTACCTCCCACTCTTGGAGCTGCCGAGAGAATCTGACAGTTCACACATGTCTGTGTCTCTCTCCCTCTCCCTTCCTCCTCTGTAGCTGCGGTCACTTGACTGTCATCCACCTAAGAGAATAGATTGGTGCCTTACAGCTCTTACAATATGAGGCTTCCTAGAAACACAGCCTCGCATGCACACACATACTACATGACTGCACTGTGGTTTTGGTTACGCATACAGACCCTGCCGTGCACACTGGTGATCGGATCTGCTGAGGACTACACTAAGAAGGATCCATCCTCACCTGGAGAGGCAGGCTATCTCCTGTATAGAGCTGCTGGCTGGATCCTCTTTATTTTATTCTTCAAATAAAAAATATTCTTCAAATGCAGGCCGCTACGGAATCTTGCCATGGCAACCACGGCGAAACGGTGCCAGCTGACATCCAGCTGAGAGAAGAAAAAAAAAACATTAGCACAAAGCTGGGTAGGAATCCAAAGCTGCCTTTTTTTTTTTTTTGTGAAGGTTTGTGAAGACAGTACGACTGAGCGGAGGAAAAACTATTTTTGCGTCATCTTCGGTACAGTTGTTGACACGGGCCACTAGAGCTTTTGCATTTTTCAGACGACTGTGCCTTTTTTTTTTTTTTTCCCTTTCTTTTTTGACTCACTGGCAACTTTACTTTCACTAGAACTCACTTTCCTAGATACACGCAGGTGACAGACATAGAGACCTACCTACATTTTCTCAAGCCTTAGTATAGCCGAGGCTTCATCACCCTATACGTCCCAAGTTGAGTATTTTTGCTAAAGAGCACAGCAACACATCTGTCCTTGTGAACTGCCTCGTTGCAAAAAAGGAATCATTTTTTCCAGGCCGTTGCTCCAAAGGGGCAAGATCTTTTAAAACCGCAGTTGTGCCACCAAACCCGCTCAGGGTCCCTCCTAGCTTTTGACCGCCCTGAGATTTAACAGGCACACGCTCCATTCCATCTTCCAACAGCAAAAATACGTTAACGCTCTCGGACCCAGAGCGCAACCCTACGGATGTCCACGCACACACCCTGCCGTTTTGATGAGGAGCCACCCAGCATCCCTGCGAGCACAGCTGCACGCGCCAGATCGGTTTCCCCTACGCCGCGAGTTACCGGTTCCGGTGAACGTAGTTTCTGACGCTTTAAACCGAAAACCGTATCTCGACGCTTCGCCACAGTAGAAACGACCCATCGCCACAACGCTACAAAAACGCAGTAACACCAATTGCAAACCCACAGCAGCAACAGCTCCAGAAATATTTAGACCAGGAACAAGGGAGAAAAACAAAACAGCTTCATCTCACGCACAGGGGAGCGGCAGGCAGAGAAAAGGGTCGGCATTCTGAGCCCTTACAGAAAACGGGCATTCTCCTTCTGTTCCTCAGCCCGTCCGTTAAGGTCTAAATACCGCAACACCACTACGGCAACGTCGAGAGCAGGGAACAGCAGCCCTGCCGCCGGACTTGCCGCTGACCCACGCTATTTACGTAGCGGGACGCGTACGCAGAGGGACACGTTTTGCCACACGCAGCCCTGAACTTCCTGAAAATTTACATTTACCAAAAAAAGCCATTTGGAACATATTGCCAAACAACATTCGGCAAGAAAGCTTTGATGCGTTTGACACACGCAAGTTTTTGGTCACTTGCTATTTGCTTCCTGTTGCTGCTGCTGTTCTTCCTTCAGAAATTCTACTCGTCGCCCAGTTATTCACTACTGGTTCAAGCATTTGCCTTCCTGGTATTACCAGCACATTCACAGAGGCAAATAACTTACTTGCTCTTCTACAATTATCCAAACGACAATTACAGCCATGAAAGAGAAGGAGAGGTCAGGCAGCAGAAGAGCTCTGCAGGCTGGCACCAGTCAATATTGCACTCTCTAAAAAACAAACAACAACAAAACAAAACCGTGACCCTGTATCCTTCTTTTTTTTTTTTTTTTTTTTTCTTCTTTCAGAGCTCATCCCTGCCTCAGCATTTTGTCTTGTCAGAGCATGAAGCGCAGGTGATCCGTACCCTGACGACTTTTGCGTGTGATGAATGCCTGTTCAGAAATAGTCCAGATCTGCAGGACTGGTGTCATTTCTATGGTTTTAATCATCATAACTCACATTTTATTTACTCACGCATTTGTGAGGAAACTAATTAACTTTCAGACACTGCCTCTCCTTTTTTTGAGGGGTGGGGGTGGAAATGTGTTAGAGACTGAAAAACATTACGATTCAGAGCTCCCAACCACGAGGGAGTGGTGGAGAAATCAATGAAAGCAAAGACCAACAGCAGCAACATCAACTGAAAGTTGGCTTTCATTCCGATCACGTACTTAAGCGACTCTCCTTGCAAGGCTGTGCCTCGGTCCTAGGAATGACTAGTCCCTTTTTGGAAGGACAAACTTTTTCACTTAAAAGTCCTAGACTGAAGACTCCGCTGAACGGAATGGGGATTGTGCCACGGGACAACATGCCATCAACACTCTTAATGGGGAAGGGAAAAAAAAAAAAAAAAACAAATAAAAATCAAGTACCAGTTCCCATCATGTTTCACTCATTACATTTCTACTGACATCTAGGTGCTCAAAAACAAACCACAGGGACACCACATATTCCTAAAAATTCAGTTATACATAAAAAAGTAAAAGGGTATTTCCAACTTGCCCATAAAATCAGTATGAACAGAGAGAAGAGAAACACTCGACCCCCTAAAGAAGCTAACAGGCAGCTCTGAATTTACCAGACAGGAAATTTCATTCTTTCACCTGAAACAAAAACACATCACGGGACCAGTTCAGGATCTGTTAACAGCAATTTTTCCATCAGCTTTTCGGCACTAGCAGCAAATTTGCCTTCTCTGTGGGTTTAACGTGGAGCATCTGTAGTGCCCTCGAACTCGCAAGTGTTTCTCTCCGCTCCCCCAGCCCGATACGTGCGATTACCTGAGCAGCAAGCGGAATTAACCAGGCAGGATTTTCTTCGTGTGACGCGGAAGGTGACGCTGGGAGAAGAGGAGACAAAGAAATGAACCTGCTTGTCACACCCAGCCAACGGTGAAAAGGCAGGGGAGGATTCTGCCGGAAGGGCTCTGCACCCCAGGAGCTCCCGCCAGCCCGTTTCTCTCCCCTTTGCCCGGTACCGAGGGGACGACGACACCTCGCCCGCGCCCCCTCGCAGGGGAGGCTGCCCCGGGAGAGCCGGGGGACCCCCACCTCGCTTCTGCCCGTGGGAATGGACCGGGAGAGACCCTCCACGCAGAGACAGGAGCGTGGCGTGGATTGCATGCCCGAGGGAAGAGGCCGGGCTCGCCGCTGGCAGAAGGACAACTCACCTCCCTGCTGCTCGGAGCTGCTTGCTGCGGACAGCCCTGCCTGCGCCCGGCCGCTCTTCCGCCGTGCTGGGAGCGCAGTCCGGCCGACGGACGCTCCAGCGGAAAGACGCTCCAGCTAATCGCGCCCCCTGCTCGGTTACAGCCGCAGGTACTTTCGCCTCTGGCTAATGCACGCTCCAGACAGCGGACACCCCGCCTCGTTCCAGCTCCCGCTTGCTACAGTTCTGGCTCGTTGAAGCCCCAGCTCCGCACTGAAGCTCCGCCTGATTTCAGCTGCTTCTCCTCACAAGCTCCAGCTACGTGCAACGGTCTGGGCTTTCCATAAGGTTGCATATCAACTGCTGTCAGAACTGGAGCATTAGGATTAAACAGCAGAGTTACACGCCAAGTAAATATTCGTTAAGTTTGGGCGATTAATTACTTAATAACTATTCTGAGCAGCGCAGAAAGAAGAGCTGGACTCAAAGAGGGCACGTGGGGTCTGAAAAGCGCCTTTCCCCCCCACAGACCATCGCAGATGTTGAGCTCGGCCGGCTGCGTGCCGGCCTCCCGAACTTCGGCGTCCGACACAACCAGACCCCCATCTACGGGGAGGGACCACGCACCCTGCCCGCCCGCCCCCCGCTTCCCCCCGCAGCCCCCAACACCCTCCCACCCGCCTGCAAAACCAGCCAAGCCGGCTCCCGCTTTTGGCCCCCACACCACCTGACTCGGGGCCCATTTGGGAGCCAAAAAACCCGGCTGCTGAGCCTGTTCTCAAGGCCCAAACACGCAGGGCCGGACCTCTGTTTCTGGGCCCAAAGCCGCGCAGCTCGGTCTGTTTCCGAGCCCCCAAATCAGCCACGCGAGCCTGTTGTCAAGCCCCAGGAACAGAAAACTTGTTCTCCATTTCTGACCCTGCAGTGCCCACGGGCGACGCCGAGCGTAGCCACCCCACAGCCCTGCACCCCCGGGGCCCCACGCGCAGTTTCGGGGAGTGCTCGGGACCTGCAGAGGGCCCGGCCCCACGCCTCTGCAGGGCAGCCCCAGCACAGGCAGGGCGTCGCTTCTCGATTGCCGTTTCAGGCTTTATTTCCCCGCCATCACCGGCACGGCCAGGCCCCCCACCCCAAACCTCCCAGCCGAAGCACCCCCGCGGGTAGCCAGGCCCAGCCACCCAGAAAACAAGAAAACCAAAGAGGGGACAACAAGACAGACAACGTGGGGAAAGGCAAGGAGAAGGACACAGAAACAGAGAGAGCGCGGGAGGGATAGGGAGCAGGACAGAGAGATGGAGCAAGAAAGGAAAAAAGGACAGGAGGCAGAACCAAGGGAAAGAGACAAGGACGGGGAGCAGGACAAAGGGATGGAAGACGGAAAAAAATTAGCGACGGGCTGCAGGACAGAGATGAAGGGATTAAATAGACACAGGGAGCATGACAGAAGGACAGAGAGGAGACAGACAAAAGGGACAAAGAGCAGGCCAGCATCGGAGGGGAAAAAAACCAACTGCGATGGGCAGTGGGAGAGAGATACGGAAAAAAGAAAAAAATACTGAGGAACAGAAAAAAGAAAGCAGCGACAGCTAGCTGGACAGGGGGACACAGCTAGAAAGGGCGGGAGAGGGAACGGGGCAGAGAAAGACAGACAGAGAAGGTAGTGAAAGAAAGCAAGGCAGAGGGACAGCAAGGCGGGGCGGGGGGGGAAGGGACAGGGGTCTGGACAGAGATGGAGAAATAAGCAGCAAGGACAGAGGAAAAGAGACAGAAAGAGGGACAGAGAACATGGCAGAGAAGGAAAAATCAGGACAGCAGCAGGACGGAGATCAAAAACTGGGACGGTCCTCAGGACAGAGAGGAATACGAATACGAGCAGGGAGCGGGACAAAGGGATACAGCGAGAAACGACGGGACAGGAAGCAAGACAGAGCGACAGACAAGAACGATGACAACGAGAGAGAGCGAGCGAGGAAGACAAAGACCGTGAGAAGCACGGGGCGGTGGGGAATTAGAAAGCGAGGTATCAGGAGCCCTGCAGAGAGAGGGAGGGTGAATAAAAAAGGGGCAGGAAGCAGCACAAAGGGTCACAGAGAGTAAGAGATGACCAGGAAGGAGGACGGGGCCAGTGAGATCCAGAATGACAAAAATAAACAGCAACAGCGAGCAAGACAAAGGGAGAGAGAGAGAAACAGAAAGTAGGAAGACGAGAGATAGGAAGGCAGGGACACAGAGCAGCACATAGAGGCACAGAGAGGAAAAGAACGCCAGAGAACAGGCCAGAGAAATCGGGAGGCGGGGAAAGAGGCGGATGCAGATCAGGACAAGGAGATGGAAAAGGAAAAAACAGCAACTGGCTGCAGGACAAAGACGGGGAGGGGCGGGGGGGGGGAGGAAGAGGGAGTAGGACAAGAGAATAGACAGAAGAGGAGAGGTACGGGGAAGCAAAATTTAAAAAAAAAAACAAAAACCAAATGTCACAGCAGCATGAGAAAGCGAGGGGGAGGGAGGGAGCGACCGGGACGCACAAGAGGAGCGACAGGGCCCCGAGGGCCCAGCACTCACCGCAGCTCTCGCTCTTGGAGCTGCCAGGAGGCCTTGCCAGCTCAGAATCTTCCTTCTCCTTCTCTCCTGCCTTCCTCTTCTGTAACTCCAGTCGCCTGGCTGTCCTCCACATAACGGAACACGCGAGCGCCTCGCTGCTCTTACGAGATGAGGCCCCCTAGACACGTAGCCTCGCTCGCTCGCTCACTACGTGGCCGTACCGCGCTGCTGGTCATGCATACAGACCCTGGCGGTCTGACCTGCTGTGGACTACGAGGAGGGATCCTCCCACACCCAGAGAGGCAAGCTCTCTCTTGCCTGCAGCGGGACGCAGCTGCCGGCCGGCCTTCCGTTTCTTCTTCTCTACCTTTCTGTGGCCTCTCCAGCTTCAGCAGCTCCCGTCCACAGCCAGCAAGCGCTCCGCCTGTCCCTCTGTGCTCCCGTGCCGCGAGGAGAGGGAGGCCAGGCAGAGACAGCCCACGCGAGCCTGAGGCTGCCGCAGTCAACGGCATCCCCGGGGACGAGCGGACAACCGCACTCACAGCGTGGCCTCTGGGAGAGGGAAAGAGGCAGCAGTGACCGTTATTACCGTAGCTCGACCCTGGCCGGAGCCCCTCCTTCCGCAGGGGCTTCCGCAGACGCCGCTCGTTCCCCGCGCCGCTGCTAACGGCACCCACGTTCAGGGAGACTCGAGAACATGGGAGAGCCAGCTTGCTGCCCTCACGACAGGGCTCGGGGGCTGCCTGCGGCTACAGCACAGGCTTCAGGGGAGGGGCTGGAGCTGGGGGCAGCCGCACGGGCCAAGCGGGGCCGGGGGAAGGCGCCGGGGGAGCTCCGGCGACTCGGGGAGGTGCCCGCTGGCCGCGCCTGGGGGTGCCCGCCTCCGTCCCCTCTTCCCTTCTATCGGCTCTCGGGGAACCGCCCGGCGCTGCCCTGGCCCGGCTCGCCTCCGGCGGACCGGGAGCCTGCCGCGGCGGCCGCTTCGCAGCTTCCCGTCCCGCCAGCCCCGGGCGGCCGGCGGGCAGGAGGCACCCCCCCGCCACCGCCCCGGCCCCCGCCGGAGGGGATCGCTCGCCTCACCCACGGTCTCGGCGACCGCCCGCCGCCGCCACGCTGCTCCCGGACACCGCGCATGCGCCGGAGGGGCCGGAGCCGGCGAGCGAACGCCGGGCTGCCCCACGCGCAGGACGGCACATGCGCCTGGGAGGCGCGTCCGCACGGCTGGTCGGGGAGCGGGCGCGGCGGGAAGCCCGCGGAAAACCACGCGAAACCGGCAACGCTCCCGAGTCTGACCTGGTCGGACTCCGGGGGCCGCGGCGGCAGCGAGGACTACGCCGCGCCCGAGAGCCGCGCTGCTGCCCGGCCGCCGAGTCCGCGAAAACTACAGCTCCCGGCATGCCCCGGGAGGCAGCCTGCCCTGCTGCCTGACCCCGAGGGGACGCCGCTTCCGTTTCCGCCCACCCCCACGCCGGCGCAGCCGCAGTCCCCGCCGAGCCCCCAGGGCCGGTCCGGGCGGCTCCAGCGCGCTCCCGCCGCCGCCGCCCCGGCACGGCGCGGCAACCCCCCGCCCGGCTCCAGCTTCGGGCAGCGCCCGCCGCCGCCCCGGCACGGCGCGGCCCCCCCCCGCCCGGCTCCAGCTTCGGGCAGCGCCCGCCGCCGCCGCCGCCCCGGCACGGCGCGGCCCCCCCCCGCCCGGCTCCAGCTTCGGGCAGCGCCCGCCGCCGCCGCCGCCCCGGCACGGCGCGGCCCCCCCCCGCCCGGCTCCAGCTTCGGGCAGCGCCCGCCGCCGCCGCCGCCCCGGCACGGCGCGGCCCCCCCCCGCCCGGCTCCAGCTTCGGGCAGCGCCCGCCGCCGCCCCGGCACGGCGCGGCCCCCCCCCGCCCGGCTCCAGCTTCGGGCAGCGCCCGCCGCCGCCCCGGCACGGCGCGGCCCCCCCCCGCCCGGCTCCAGCTTCGGGCAGCGCCCGCCGCCGCCGCCGCCCCGGCACGGCGCGGCCCCCCCCCGCCCGGCTCCAGCTTCGGGCAGCGCCCGCCGCCGCCGCCGCCCCGGCACGGCGCGGCCCCCCCCCGCCCGGCTCCAGCTTCGGGCAGCGCCCGCCGCCGCCCCGGCACGGCGCGGCCCCCCCCCGCCCGGCTCCAGCTTCGGGCAGCGCCCGCCGCCGCCCCGGCACGGCGCGGCCCCCCTCCGCCCGGCTCCAGCTTCGGGCAGCGCCCGCCGCCGCCCCGGCACGGCGCGGCCCCCCCCCGCCCGGCTCCAGCTTCGGGCAGCGCCCGCCGCCGCCCCGGCACGGCGCGGCCCCCCCCCGCCCGGCTCCAGCTTCGGGCAGCGCCCGCCGCCGCCGCCGCCGCGGCACGGCGCGGCCCCCCCCCGCCCGGCTCCAGCTTCGGGCAGCGCCCGCCGCCGCCGCCGCCGCGGCACGGCGCGGCCCCCCCCCGCCCGGCTCCAGCTTCGGGCAGCGCCCGCCGCCGCCGCCGCCCCGGCACGGCACAGCCCCGCTGCCGCTCCGTGCGTGCGACACAGACCCCGCCATCCTCCTCGGGGCTTTCCCCGGGACCCGCCGGGCGACTGCGCAGCCCCGCCACGGGGCCCGGTGAGCACCCCCCCCCACGCGCACGTGCTCCCAGCCGCCGCCCCCCCCCCCGCGCGCGCACGTGCTCCCAGCCCCCCTGTGAGCCCCCAGCTCCCCGCCCCCGGCCTTCGGCACAGGCGACCCCACCTCCCCCGGGCCACCCCCGCCTCCGACGTTCGCCGTCCGAGGGGCGCCCGGCCCCGCTCACCTTCTCCCGAGGGGCAGCCGCAGCCCGGCCACCGCTCCACCCCGCTCCGCTCCTGCCTGGGCTCCCACCGGCCCCGCCCCGGCCCCTCCCCCGGCAGCCCCCCCTTTCCAGGGAGGGGCCGGCCCCAGCAGCCTCACTGCCCGCACCTGCGGCTCCTCCAGCCCCGGCCCGCAGCTGGGGGACCGAAATCCGGAACAAAACTCCTCAACACCCATGGGAAGTTAAGCAGCAGGCACTTCCTCGATTGAATGAAAGATGGCAAGAGTCATCTCATTTGGAAGAGGTGTTAACTGGGGTCAAAATACAGATTTTAATACCCATCTTATTTTAGTTCTAAGACTTGGCGATTGCCAGGTATCATCTTTTCCATTTACCCAGGTCCACCAGCGAGGCCACAAGGGAGATTTCTTCCAGAGAGAGGATAGAGTTATTAAGTCTAAAGTCCACCATTTGCTTTTCTCCTTCATGAAAAGATGAGTGGATCATTTATCATCACTAGTCACCCAAACAGTTAACCCTGAACTTTTCACCTGTCCTTTAATACAGTCAACTCCAAGCTAAATTTTTTCCGTCATTAAGAGGGGACCAAAGATCATTTAAAATATTATTATACTTTCTACAAATACATCCCCATCTTAGAGCTTTAGCTACTAGAGAAAGTCTTTGGAGTTTTGGGGTCAGAGGAGCTGCAAGTATAAACTTTCATACAGCTCTGTTGAGGATGTGTGATTTTTCTCTGGTTGTCTAAAGCAGTCTAAATTTCCATAGACGGTCCCGACTCTGGGTGGCTCTAACAAGGATCCTGGAACTCCAGGAAATTCTAAACAGCGTTTTATATTTCAAATATGATGCCAAGTTCCTTTTTGCACTTGTCTCTACGGTTTTGGCAACTGACAGCCCCAAGGGGTGCCCGTACAAGTGTCTCCCGAAGGGCGATTAAATTAATTCTTTTGTCCACGAGGTGGATGGTTTGGTAATGTTATAATTCACAACGCTCTAATTCCTTCTTTCAAATTTAAAAAAAAAAATTGCCTTTTAAATCCATCCCATTTAATTTGCTAAAATGATTCTCATTGTTCTGCATCTTTTCTCAAGTTTTGGTTAAATTCAATGTCAATATTCTTCACGGAACTAGATTTTCATCTGACTTTGGAATCGGAAGGCAGCCTGTTACTGAGGTTCAATTTTGTGTCTTTACCAAACTTTGAATCAATTACAAAACTAGATTTTTTTTTTTTTTAATCCAAATTACAAAAACGGTTAACATCAAGATTAATAGCTCAAACAATACTTGTTTCATTTTGTTTATCTCATGTTTAGAACCCCTCAAAAAAACCCACATAAACCCTATACACACACAAAAAGATTACTGCCCTCGACAATATTCCTAATAGCAACCCCAACCGTATAAACTTTACACAACTGTTTTCCCAAATAGATAACGTGAAACTTACTTATAGATTTTCAGGTTTAAAGGGCCAGTTTCTTTAGACTTCCAATTTCTTGTTGGTGCTTTCTTTATTCTTGAATAATGAAGCCAAGGTTCTTCTCCCAGACCTTTACTGCTATAAGGGTTGTTAAAATGACTCGATACGGTCCTTTCCACTTCTCCGTGATTTTATATATATTCAATCTAATCTCCCGGTCGGAAGGGATGCGCTGCTAAGTCCAATTCTAAGGGTCCAGCTGTGGAGACATACTGACAAAGTTCCTGAAAAGAATTGCTTAAAGAAATCATAACACCTTTTAAAAACCTATCTCCAAAGGCATTCAAGATACTCAGAACGTAGGACTCTTGATATGGTCTTTCATACAATATTTCATAGTGACTTCAATTTGCTTTCTCTTCTGGCTATACTCTGATTCTTAATAGAGCCATGGGTAATGCTCTAACCCATGTGAGAGGTTTCCTGACAAATTTTACTCGACTGTTGCTTAAGGGTATAGTTCATTCTCTCTCTCTCTCTTTTTTTTTTTCCCCCCCACTTGCTTGTGGTCTATGTGGGGTGTGATAGTCTCAATCTATAGATAATACTTTGCTCAACTTGTCTCCTAATCTTTGCTATAAAATGAGGGCCATTGTCAGATGACATTCTTACAGGCACCCCACATTTTGGTATTATCTCTTTGAGCAAGACTTTGACTACTTCCCTTGCTTTCTCGGTGCGACAAGGGAAAGCCTCGGGCCACCCAGTAAAGATATCAACTAAAACTAGGATAGATCCTTCTTTTCAAGGCAATTCTATAAAATCAATTTGCTAATATTCTCCTAAAAAAATTTCCTTCTTTAATAATCCCAAAGATGATCGTATTACTGATTCGGGGATAATTTTATATATAAATTTCACATCCGCTTATAATTGTTTAAGCAATCTTTGTCGTATTTCGCTTTCTGTTCCCCAGTATACTTTGTGATGTTCAGCTCGGGCAACTTCTCTTATTATTGTGGGTGGGACTCTTATTTGACCTGTCGGTGTTACAGCCTATCCTGTTTCATTTTGTTAGCCTGCCATCTAATAATTAATTCTTCATCTTTTTCATTATACATTGGAGTTTCTTTAGGCAACTTTATACTTTTCTCTGGAACTAGTGCTAGGATGCCTTTTTCTGCAGCCTCTTTAGCAGCTTTATCAGCCAGTCGGTTACCTGCGTTCGGACCGGTCTTACCTAACTGATGTGCTTTACAGTGCATTATCGTGACTGCTGTTGGTTTTTGAATGGTTTCTAACAATTTCAGTATTTGTTCTGCGTGCTGAATGGTGGTTCCTTGCGCAGGTAACAGTCCTCTTTCTCTCCGTATCGCTCCATGTGCGCGTACTGCTCCAAAAGCATACTTTGAGTCTGTCCAAGTGTTGACTCGCTTTCCTTGACTTAGTTCCAGAGCTCGAATAAGAGCTATCAATTCAGCCTTTTGGGCAGATATCGTCGAAGGCAAAGTTGGCAACGCAATTACCTCCTCAGTAGTTATTGTCTATCTTGATAAACGTTTTCCTTCACAGATGGAACCGCTTCCGTCGGCATATAGTTCCCAATCCGTTTCTTCTAGCGGCACATCTCAGAGATCCAGTCGGCTGGAGTAAACTCTTTCGATTGTCTGCAAGCAGTCACGTTCCAGTTCTCCTTTAACTTGATCAGTTGTGGAAAACGCAACAGGGTTAACGGTGGTAGTAGTTTTTAGGTAAACATCATCTTGTTCCAGCAACACCACTTGGTATTTCAGCATCCTGCTAGGGGATAACCAATGCCCCCCTTTCTGTTTTAGCACAACCGTTATCATATGGGAAACGTACAGTAATCCTTTGTCCTCAGGTTAAACTTACGAGCTTCCTGGATCAGTAGCACAGTTGCAGCGACGGCTCTCGGACGACCAGAGCATCCCAGACTCACATTACCTAATCGCTTCGAGAAGTAGGCCACAGCTCGCCCACTTGGCCCTAAATATTGGGCCAGGATACCCAGAGCTATACCTCTTCTTTCACAAGCAAAAAGTTCAAGTGTCTTTGTGAGATCTGGCAGGCCTAGGGCTGGCACCCCTATTACAGCCTGTTTCAATTCTTGGAAAGTAGCTTTCTGGGCATCGGTCCAATCCATTGTTTGAGGTTTTGAGCTGCTCCTATAAAGGTCAGGCCAGCAAGCCACAATTTATCATCTACAGGTGACACCACTCGACCATTCCCGGAAATGCTCGTCATTAATTTTTTTCGTCTTAGGTTCGGGGAGACGACAAATTGCCTCTTTTCTCTCAGTTCCCAATTGTCTCTGCCCTTTTAGGATTTTAAAACTCATTTACATAAGTTTCTTCTTTCTGGGTTATTTGGTTTTTTTCTTTTGACGCTCGATATCCACCGATTCCCCAAAAGTTCAAAAAGTTAATAGTTAACTTTGTGCATTGTTCTTCCGTCTCGGCTACAATTAACAGATCATCCATATATTCCGGCAAGATTTCTTGATTACTTTCTTTCTTCCAAATCTCTAAGTCTCGTGCCAATTGACTTCCAAAAACGGTAAGACTATTCTTAAAGCCTTGAGGCAAGACTGTCCACGTATATTGTGTTTTTCTCCCAGTCTCAGGATTTTCCCATTCCAAAGCAAAAACCTCTTGACTATTGGGATCCAAGGGAATACGGAAAAAGGCATCTTTTCGGTCTAACACTGTGAACCATTCTTGTTTCTCCGTTAGGGTCGTTAACAAAGTATAAGGATTTGCTACTACCGGATGAATATCTTGTACTATTTGATTTATTGCTCTGAGGAGGTCTTGAACTAATCTATCATCTTTTTTCATTAGCCTTTTAACAGGCAAGATCGGGGTGTTATATCTGGATTCACATTCTATTAACAATTTGTATCTTAAAAATTTTTGTATTACCATTACTAACCCTTTCTGACTTTCCGGTTTTAGGGGGTATTGTTTAATTCTTACCGGATTCCATCCTGGCTTTAAATCAACTCTCACGGGTTCTGCTTTTCGGATTTACCAGGAACTTCCCAGTCCAGACGATTGGAATTACAGCATTAGACTTTGACTGGTATAATCTTCTGCTGTCGGTAACCATCCTGTTAACAACAAAGCCACTGCTTCGATACGTTTAGTTTCTGGAATTAAAATTTTAATCTCTCCATTTTTAAATTTAATTTCTGCCTCTAAGTTCTCAAATAGATCTCTCCTTAACAGGAGTTTAGGAGAATTTGGCACATACAAAAACTGCTGAGTGACCCGTTGCTTTCCTAATTTCATTGTTAAAGACTTAAAGAAGGGTCTAGTTTCTCGTTCACCTGTTGCACCGACACCACCAATTTCTTCAAAACTTAACTCTCCCTCTAAGGTATTTAAAGCTGAAAAGGTGACTCTAGTGTCAATGCAAATTCAATTTTCTGTTCTCCCAGTTTAGCTGTAACCAGAGGTTCTGCTGGGAGACTCCCTTCCGGTCCCCGTCAGATACGTTCACTTAAAAAGAACAAATCTACATGTGGCACTTTATTCCAGTTACTCTCTCTCCTACAAAACGACAGTAATTGCAATATAGTATTGTAACTCAAAGTTCTGTTCGTTTACCATTTTTCCTGCAACTCACCCCAACGTGCCAATAAACATCCCGACGCTGATGTTTTTGGTATCTTTTCATCAGCAGTTCCATTTCCTGCACTCTTATTCTTAAACAATTTTGCTAATGCCATTATACTTCTATACATTCAAATACCAACTACCAAACAAATGCAAATGACAATCGTCCCAAATAATACACAAAGTCCAACCCAGCAATAGCTTTCGCTTATGACTTACGGGCAGACGCCTAGGCTTCCACTGCAGACGGGGACCCTCCAAGCCCCAACCCTGCGAAGCTTTCGCCACGCCTCACGGGCAGGCTTTCCAAACAAATTCCAAAGCAGCGGCGCCTCACCTTTTTTCCAGGGAACGCTGCGAGGAGCTTTGCGAGTCGAGGGTGACGGTTCTCCCCGACAATACCTCGGTGCCGGCCGGAGTTCGATCGACACTCGATCTCGTCCAGTCTCACTCGCAAGGTCCCATCTGGGTCGCCAAAACCGTTACCAAAATCCAGAATAAAACTCCTTAACACCAACGTGAAGTTAAGAAGCGGGCACTTTGTTTATCGCAGCGCTGGGGACACGGGGGATCGCTCCTCCAAAGGCGTGCCCCACTTAGTATCAAAATCCACCAGTTTTCACAGACTTTTTCTGTCAGGTCATTGTTACCTAAGCTCCTTCTGTAAAAATGCATACTATGCTCGTTCTTAAATTTAACCTTTATAATGATCGGTCCTTTGATTATATAACCTTATCAATATTCTTATTTAAAAACAATCATTGGTCAGTTACACTTAGCTCTGCTGACTGGCATCTTCGATACTCAAATCGAGATGGGAAGGGTAAGGGGGTTTCCAAGCAGCAAACTGGTGTCCACGACAGTTTCCTTGGTTTCCTGAAACAGAACGTAGAAAAGCCAGTAACTTCCTGGTGAGGTTTCTAGGGTTAGCTCTTTCAAACTTTAACAATGTTAAGGTTCCTAGAGTCACGCGTAACACAGTTCCTAAAGTTTCTATGGCTACGTTTCAAACTTGACAATCCTATACGTTATGCTTCACAATTTTACTTCTTAATCAAACCTAACTCTTCTATGTGATTAAATTTTGATTTCTTTACCAGAATACTTGCAACAGCCGGAGCCCAGCAGGAACAGGGGGGGCACGGCCCGACCCCCCCAGCGCCTCACCTCCTCCTCCTCCCCTGGGCTCCCTCACGGCCCCTCGCCCCGTGCAGAGGGAGCGCAAACGCAGCCCGGAGGGCAAAGAGGACGGACGGCCAGCGTTTATTCAGTCAGTCGCGTGCCCATCGAGTCCCGCCAGCGAGTCTGCTCCGGGGCTCGGGGCGCCCCCCGGCGCTCCCCCTGCCCCTCAGACACCTCTGATAGCCTATTTCCATACATTCTGTATGGCACGTCTAAATATTGGTATGGTTTTAATATTTTGTACCAGCTGTGGAAACTGGTTTGCTGCTAGGTGACTGCAAAAGTGAGATTTGGTAAATAATTATTAGAAATCTTATACTAACACTACCATTGAAACAATAGACAAAAGTATAGCCAAGCAATCGACTAGCAGAGGTAGGTACTCCTAAGTTTTGCAGTTCTTTGCTCTTATGACTAGATGTTCCTGGACGCTAGATGAGAACAATGCTGAAACTGACCACACGTGATTGAAACTGCGTTAAGCTTCAAGATCAAAGAACAAGGACAAGAATAAAGACTTCGAGGACAGCCAGCAAGAACTTCAAATGGGTCGGTGGTCGCAAAAGCAGCCCTTCGACTCAAATGGATCCTTCATTGCGCGTGATCGGATGTAGGCAGTACTATGATAATCGGTTGCCATCGTTTTTACGTATATGTATTCTAATCTGATTAACATGCAATTACTTATTCTATATAACCTGTTTGTGCTAAAGCGGTGGCATGCACGCTAGGTGGAACTATCCCCCGTGCATCCAGCGCTGCAATGAAGAATGCCTGCTTTCTAAAACTCCAAAACGAGTCTTAGGGAGTTTCTTCGACCGGCTTTTCAGTATCAGAGGTACAAGGGAGGAAGGAAAAAGAAACAAAAGAAAAAAGAAAAAAAACAGGCAGCGGTGTGGGAAAGAGAGGGGACCAGGGGAGGGGCAGGGAGGGACCAGAACGCAGAAGAGGGGAGTCAGGGCCCCGAGGGCCCGGGGCTCACCACAGCTCTTGTTCTTGGCGCTGCCAGGAGAATTTGCCAGTTCAGACGCTTCTTTCCGCTCCTCTCCCGCTCCCCTCCTCTTCTGTAACTCCGGCGCCACGGCCGTCCTCCCCCTAGGAGAACACGCGCCTCGTAGGTCTTGCAAGACGAGGCTTCCCAGGCACGGAGCCTCGCTCGCTCGCTCGCACACTACGTGGCCGTACCGCGCCGTCGGTGCTGCATACGGACCCTGCGGACTACAAAGAGGGATCCTTCCACACGCGGAGAGGCAGGCTCTCTCTTGCCTGCAGCGGGAGGCAGCTGCCGGCCGGCCGGCCTTCCATTTCTTCTTCTCTACCTTTCTGTGGCCTCTCCAGCTTCAGCCGCAGCAGCTCCTGCCCGCAGCCGGTAAGCGCCCCGCCTGTCCCCTCGTGCTCCCGCGCCGCGAGGAGAGGGAGGCCGGGCAGAGACAGCGCGTGCCAGCTTTCCTTGCCGGCGGCGTTTCCTTACCGGGAGGAAGCAACGAGCGCGGCGGCACCTCCCGCCGGTGCCGCATTGCCGTTACCGTCGGACGGCACGTGCAGGACCGGGGCAGCCCCGCGCACTCGCAGCCTCCGGGCTGCAGTACCGAACATTGGTCGCGGGGTGGCAGCGGCGAGCGCTTGGCACAACGCGCCAGCGCGCATGCGCGGCACCCCAGCTGCAGTACCGAACTCTGTTCAATAGGTGGCGGAAGAGAGCGCTGGAGAAACGCGCCGCTACCGCGCATGCGCGGCTCCCGAGCCGCTGTACCGCGTTTTGGTTGCCAGGCAACAGCAGGAGGGCGGCAAAGGCCGCCACCGCGCATGCGCGGCTCCCGAACGCCAGTGCGGCGTTTCGGTTGCCAGGCAACAGCACGAGCGCCGTAAACCGCGCAGCCACGCATGCGCGGTGGCCGAGGCGTCGTGTCGCGCTTTGGTTGCCAGGCAACAGCGGCGAGCGCCGTAAAAGGCGCATCGCGCATGCGCGGTGCCGAGCTGCCGTAACGCGCTCTGGTTGCCGGGCAACGGCACGAGCGCCGTAAACCGCGTCGCCGCGCATGCGCGGTGGCCGAGGCGTCGTGTCGCGCTTTGGTTGCCAGGCAACAGCGGCGAGCGCCGTAAAAGGCGCACTGCGCATGCGCGGATGCCGAGCTGCCGTAAAGCGTCCCGGTCGCTGGGCAACACCAGGAGCGCCGCCGCGCATGCGCGGTTGCCGCCACGCCGTGTCGGAGCTCCGGCGACTCGGGGAGGCGCCCGTTGGCCGCGCCTGGGGGGCGCCCGCCTCCGTCCCCTCTTCCCTTCTATCGGCTCTCGGGGAACTGCCCAGCGCTGCCCTGGCCCGGCTCGCCTCCGGCGGACCGGGAGCCTGCCGTGGCGGCCGCTTCGCAGCTTCCCGTCCCGCCAGCCCCGGGCGGCCAGGAGGCATCCCCCGCCGGAGCGGATCGCTCGCCTCACCCGCGGTCCCGGCGCTCGCCCGCTGCCGCCGAGACCCGCGCCCTGCGCGCCGCCACGGTGCTCCCGGGCGCCGCGCATGCGCCCGCCCTCGACGGCGCGCCGGGGGGGGGTGTCAGAGCCGGCGCGCCAACGCCGGGCTGCAGTACCACACTTTGCCCACAAGGCGGCAGCACCCGAGGCGGCGGCGCTGCTGCGCACCTGTGCGGTGCCGGCGCTGCTGTTCCGCGCTTTGCCCGCTGAGCGCCCGCCCACACCGCGCACGGGGGGCGGCAGCGGCGTTTCCTTACCGGGAGGAAGCAACGAGCGCGCCGGCACTCTCCCCCCGTGCCGCACTGCCGTTACCGTTGGACCACGGGTGCCGTTACAGGGGCACCACCGCGCCTTTGCAGCCTCCGAGCTGTAGGACCCCATTTTGGTCGCCGGGCAGCAGCATCCCCACAACGATCCTCTTCGGAGCAGCGGCTGGATGAGGGATGACTGACAGCTCAGCCCAGCAGAGACCAGACACAGGCGGCAACTACTTACTGGGGGCACAGGGCTTACGTTGCCCTGCCCTTTCCCCACTCGCAGCCCAGGCAGTCATCTTCATCGCCTCCGTTCCAAAAAGCACCCGAGGGCCTGGAGCGTTTACAGCAGTCAAGTGCAAAGAACAGACCATTCGGGTGCTCGCTTCTGTCCCTGCCCCCCCACCCCATTATCTAGAGAGGAGAAGCAGCACAGGGAGCCTGCAAACGGCAGGGGGGAGGGGGGGTGGTCCCCTGGACCAAGCCCCCAGGGACTGCTGTAGCCCTCTGCATGTGGCATCAGGGTTGCGGGAGTGACAGCAGCCAGTCAACAGATGCTGGCGACAGATTTTAAAAACAAAAACATAACGCCTGGTGCAGCTGACAGCCTGAAGGCAGGCCACAAGAGACCCAAAGCTGCTCTGTGCCAGAGGGGCAGCTCTGTTCAGCAGGGAACGCCGCGCACCAGATGCCAGCGGCCCACCTGCAAGCGAGCGATACCCTGGCGACCCTGGGGCTCAGTTGGGGTGGGCGCACCTTTCCTCACCTCCGTGCTGTCAGAACTCTGCTCTCCCAATCCTGCGCGCACACAAGGCTTCTTGTGCGGGGCTTGTCTCTTATCGAAGAGACGCTGCACGGTGTTACTTACCGCCCCGCCCTCCGGCGTGCAAAGGAATCAGCCGTGAAGCAGGGATAGCAAAGAGGCCTGTCGGGATAGTAGTAGTCCTCAGCAGATGACCGCAGAGCCCTCGAGGTTCCATCTTTGCTCCCTACAGGAGCGTGGCTCCGCACTCCTTGCCGCTCCCGCCAGCAAGCGACACAATTGCCCTTTGCCGCCTGCAACACGCAGTACCTGCACGGCCCCAGTACTGCCGCTTACAGAGCGAGAGGCGCTCGCTATAAAGCGGCAATGAAGAACAAGGACGGCCCGTCAAGATGGCAGGACGAACATAGAGAGCCTCCAGCATTAGCCAGGCGGGGCTTGCAACTCACCTCGTGTCGTGGTTTAACGCCAGCCAGCAACAAAGCCCCACGCGACCGCTCACTCGCTCCCCCGCCCCCAGTGGGACAGGGAGACAATCGGAAGGGCGAAAGTGAGAAAACTCGTGGCTTGAAACGAAAACAGTCTAATCATTAAAAAGAAACAACAACAACAACTTGCAAGGAAAAGAAGAAGGAAAAATGACAGAGAATGGGGTGCAGGCAGCATGCCAGGGGTCTGGAGCCTGATGGATGATGCGGGGGGGGGGGGGGGGGGGGGGGTGGTGGTGGTGGTGTGGATTATGGAAGAGGGAAAGGAAGCGGGGGGGGACGACAGGGGGGACGGGACAGGAGACAGAAGAGCAGGGCATGCGGGGGGGAAACAACTCGCGTGGGTTAAAAACTCGCATGGGTGAAGGGGGCGGGCTGGAGCAGCAGGGGGCATATGGGGGAGAAACACACGCGGGGGGGGGGGGGGGGGGGTAGGTGAGGGTACAGAGGTGCATGGGGGGACACGGGTAGGGATGACCTACCCCAGGGAGTCCACCCAGGATGATCCACAGCAGGTAACTCGCCTGGGATAACCCGCAACAGAGCATCCACACCAGATAATCCACACTGGGAGGACCCCCAGCAACACCCCTCAAACTGCCTGTGCTTCACCCCCAATCTTCCCCAAACTGGGGAGTTTTCTGCTTTTTCAAAATACTCCGTTTGGGGTGTGTTTCAGTGCTTTTCCACAACATAAAAAGGGGTGATCTTTTGGTTGTGGTTTTGTGCATGAAAATGGGGTGGGTTTTTTGCTTTCCAGCTGCACAAATCCAGGCGGATTTGGCTTTCCCAGGAGTCCCAAATTTGTTTGGTTTTTTCCGTTGCAGACCCAGAACCAGGGGGTTTGGGGTTGTCCTGGTTTCGGCTGGAATAAAGTTCATTTTCTTCTGACTAGCTGGTACAGGGCCATTTTGGATTTAGAATGAGAACAATGTTGACAACACACCGATGCTGTAGTTGTTGCTAAGCAGCGTTTAGACTAAGTCAGGGACCTTCCAGCTTCTCATACCGCCCTGCCAGCAGAGGCTGGGGGTGCACAAGAAGAGTCGCTGAGCTAAAGGAGGATGCCAGGTAAACAGGTCAGCTCGAAATACACCACCACCTTTAAAAGTTAAGAGCGATTTGAACACTTAAAATCAGCACTTAGGCTAATCGATACCATTTTGAACACCTTCTTAGCATACAAGTAAACACTCTCGCCGGTGTTGGAAAACGTCTCCTCCCTTCCTTACAGCACTGCTGCAGGGAGATAACCCCGGGAGGCTGCGGGACGAGGTCGTACACAATCAGAATCTACGCTTACGGATCCACCGCAACAGCTACAGCCCTTGCGCTGCTGCTGCTGCTGCTGCTTTGCATCTTGCTTGTTTGGTGAATAAAGCTGAAAGCGAAGTGGAAAACTTCAAAGAGCAAAATGAAAAATAAAGAACAAATCTCAATCATTCACTTTACACTAAAAAGGTGTGCCCATGTTTATATACATCCAATAAAAATACTTATACTATAAAAGTATTTGATTTTCCTTTTCCATTACCTTAGCTTGCACAGCTCTGAATTCATACCATTAAATTATCTCTCTCCAAAGTACACAGTTATAACGGGACTAGGGGTTTTTGTGCGTGTTGCATAACGCGGAGGGACACCTGGTCAGCTGAGCTGCCCAAGAGAGGTGTACTGAACTGCCAGGGAAACGCACCATTGAAAGCCAGACAGAAAGAAAGTACTTCAGAGCACTCCGTCAAAACATCAGGAAAAAAAACCCATAACATTCAGTTGCCTCTCTTTTTAAATGTTTAGACAAATACCTAACTGCTTACATACACCTAACAAATCATATACTACAGCTATCTGGCAGTTACAGTTTAAACAATGCAAGTCAATTTGTAAAATCCCCAGCGCTGCAATACCTCAGACTACCAAAAAGGACTGGCAGATTTCCTAATGCTTTTGGCAGTACTGAAGCATGCAGAGCAACACTTTTTCATGTTATCTCGACCGTTACAACTGAGAAACCAAAGACCAGTGATGCCATCAACTTTAGGAAGATGGGCTGTGCTTGGGTCTTTGGAAGGAAATTGACTTTTTTTTTTTCCCCTCTCTTTTTTTAAAGAGAGTGAAAAGTCTCATTACTGATGACTTCTACTGTCAAGTTGATCACCTCTGAAGATCCACTCTGATGGGAAGTTCATAAAACAAAATTTCTTTGAGAGAGAAAGACTTCCATTTTGGAAAATCTCTTTCCAACTGAAGTCAAAATTACACACTGTAGGTGAAAGGAAAAAATACATTACTGAAGCAGTAACTCATCAAAACCACCTCAGGACTCACTGTCACTAGTTACAAGGCTGCTAATGCTTCCTGGGAAAGCCTGGAAAACACACAGATGCGACGCCCATTTGCCCTGTTTTGTCCACGTCTCTTCTTTGACCTTGACTGCTTTTAGTACAGATGCTAATTATCTCCGTAACGTTTTTGAGCACTACTATAAGATATTTAAAAAAAAAAAAAAATCATTGACTGTAAAAGCATAAAGGTTTTATCATGAAAACAAAGTCTGTTTCTTCTGAACAGCTGAACTCTTACGAACAGTTTCTTCCCTCTTTTAGGACAAAATTAGTTTCACAGTATCATTTACTAGCAAGCACACAGAAACAGAAGATTATGCTTTCAGGAAGAGAAGATAAACTGAGGGAAGTAAACTTTGTATAGGTGTAACATGCTCCAGAACAGAACTTATTTTTAGTTTTTGTGTTAAAATATTTCATGTAAAAAAAAAAGTAGAAGGAGAGTTGGCACACTCTCAACATTAAAGTCCGTACCGCAAGTACCTTTGGAAAAACGCAGACACACATCGTAGGCGTACCTTGTACTTGCAGGCCACTACGGAATCTTTCCGTCTGTTTCGTACCGTCACGGCAGAAGAAAGGGCAACCACGGCGAAACGGTGCCAGCTGACATCCAGCTGAGAGAAGAAAAAAAAAACATTAGCACAAAGCTGGGTAGGAATCCAAAGCTGCCTTTTTTTTTTTTTTGTGAAGGTTTGTGAAGACAGTACGACTGAGCGGAGGAAAAACTATTTTTGCGTCATCTTCGGTACAGTTGTTGACACGGGCCACTAGAGCTTTTGCATTTTTCAGACGACTGTGCCTTTTTTTTTTTTTTTTCCCTTTCTTTTTTGACTCACTGGCAACTTTACTTTCACTAGAACTCACTTTCCTAGATACACGCAGGTGACAGACATAGAGACCTACCGACATTTTCTCAAGCCTTAGTATAGCCGAGGCTTCATCACCCTATACGTCCCAAGTTGAGTATTTTTGCTAAAGAGCACAGCAACACATCTGTCCTTGTGAACTGCCTCGTTGCAAAAAAGGAATCATTTTTTCCAGGCCGTTGCTCCAAAGGGGCAAGATCTTTTAAAACCGCAGTTGTGCCACCAAACCCGCTCAGGGTCCCTCCTAGCTTTTGACCGCCCTGAGATTTAACAGGCACACGCTCCATTCCATCTTCCAACAGCAAAAATACGTTAACGCTCTCGGACCCAGAGCGCAACCCTACGGATGTCCACGCACACACCCTGCCGTTTTGATGAGGAGCCACCCAGCATCCCTGCGAGCACAGCTGCACGCGCCAGATCGGTTTCCCCTACGCCGCGAGTTACCGGTTCCGGTGAACGTAGTTTCTGACGCTTTAAACCGAAAACCGTATCTCGACGCTTCGCCACAGTAGAAACGACCCATCGCCACAACGCTACAAAAACGCAGTAACACCAATTGCAAACCCACAGCAGCAACAGCTCCAGAAATATTTAGACCAGGAACAAGGGAGAAAAACAAAACAGCTTCATCTCACGCACAGGGGAGCGGCAGGCAGAGAAAAGGGTCGGCATTCTGAGCCCTTACAGAAAACGGGCATTCTCCTTCCGTTCCTCAGCCCGTCCGTTAAGGTCTAAATACCGCAACACCACTACGGCAACGTCGAGAGCAGGGAACAGCAGCCCTGCCGCCGGACTTGCCGCTGACCCACGCTATTTACGTAGCGGGACGCGTACGCAGAGGGACACGTTTTGCCACACGCAGCCCTGAACTTCCTGAAAATTTACGTTTACCAAAAAAAGCCATTTGGAACATATTGCCAAACAACATTCGGCAAGAAAGCTTTGATGCCTTTGACACACGCAAGTTTTTGGTCACTTGCTATTTGCTTCCTGTTGCTGCTGCTGTTCTTCCTTCAGAAATTCTACTCGTCGCCCAGTTATTCACTACTGGTTCAAGCATTTGCCTTCCTGGTATTACCAGCACATTCACAGAGGCAAATAACTTACTTGCTCTTCTACAATTATCCAAACGACAATTACAGCCATGAAAGAGAAGGAGAGGTCAGGCAGCAGAAGAGCTCTGCAGGCTGGCACCAGTCAATATTGCACTCTCTAAAAAACAAACAACAAAACAAAACCGTGACCCTGTATCCTTCTTTTTTTTTTTTTTTTTTTCTTCTTTCAGAGCTCATCCCTGCCTCAGCATTTTGTCTTGTCAGAGCATGAAGCGCAGGTGATCCGTACCCTGACGACTTTTGCGTGTGATGAATGCCTGTTCAGAAATAGTCCAGATCTGCAGGACTGGTGTCATTTCTATGGTTTTAATCATCATAACTCACATTTTATTTACTCACGCATTTGTGAGGAAACTAATTAACTTTCAGACACTGCCTCTCCTTTTTTTGAGGGGTGGGGGTGGAAATGTGTTAGAGACTGAAAAACATTACGATTCAGAGCTCCCAACCACGAGGGAGTGGTGGAGAAATCAATGAAAGCAAAGACCAACAGCAGCAACATCAACTGAAAGTTGGCTTTCATTCCGATCACGTACTTAAGCGACTCTCCTTGCAAGGCTGTGCCTCGGTCCTAGGAATGACTAGTCCCTTTTTGGAAGGACAAACTTTTTCACTTAAAAGTCCTAGACTGAAGACTCCGCTGAACGGAATGGGGATTGTGCCACGGGACAACATGCCATCAACACTCTTAATGGGGAAGGGAAAAAAAAAAAAAAAAACAAATAAAAATCAAGTACCAGTTCCCATCATGTTTCACTCATTACATTTCTACTGACATCTAGGTGCTCAAAAACAAACCACAGGGACACCACATATTCCTAAAAATTCAGTTATACATAAAAAAGTAAAAGGGTATTTCCAACTTGCCCATAAAATCAGTATGAACAGAGAGAAGAGAAACACTCGACCCCCTAAAGAAGCTAACAGGCAGCTCTGAATTTACCAGACAGGAAATTTCATTCTTTCACCTGAAACAAAAACACATCACGGGACCAGTTCAGGATCTGTTAACAGCAATTTTTCCATCAGCTTTTCGGCACTAGCAGCAAATTTGCCTTCTCTGTGGGTTTAACGTGGAGCATCTGTAGTGCCCTCGAACTCGCAAGTGTTTCTCTCCGCTCCCCCAGCCCGATACGTGCGATTACCTGAGCAGCAAGCGGAATTAACCAGGCAGGATTTTCTTCGTGTGACGCGGAAGGTGACGCTGGGAGAAGAGGAGACAAAGAAATGAACCTGCTTGTCACACCCAGCCAACGGTGAAAAGGCAGGGGAGGATTCTGCCGGAAGGGCTCTGCACCCCAGGAGCTCCCGCCAGCCCGTTTCTCTCCCCTTTGCCCGGTACCGAGGGGACGACGACACCTCGCCCGCGCCCCCTCGCAGGGGAGGCTGCCCCGGGAGAGCCGGGGGACCCCCACCTCGCTTCTGCCCGTGGGAATGGACCGGGAGAGACCCTCCACGCAGAGACAGGAGCGTGGCGTGGATTGCATGCCCGAGGGAAGAGGCCGGGCTCGCCGCTGGCAGAAGGACAACTCACCTCCCTGCTGCTCGGAGCTGCTTGCTGCGGACAGCCCTGCCTGCGCCCGGCCGCTCTTCCGCCGTGCTGGGAGCGCAGTCCGGCCGACGGACGCTCCAGCGGAAAGACGCTCCAGCTAATCGCGCCCCCTGCTCGGTTACAGCCGCAGGTACTTTCGCCTCTGGCTAATGCACGCTCCAGACAGCGGACACCCCGCCTCGTTCCAGCTCCCGCTTGCTACAGTTCTGGCTCGTTGAAGCCCCAGCTCCGCACTGAAGCTCCGCCTGATTTCAGCTGCTTCTCCTCACAAGCTCCAGCTACGTGCAACGGTCTGGGCTTTCCATAAGGTTGCATATCAACTGCTGTCAGAACTGGAGCATTAGGATTAAACAGCAGAGTTACACGCCAAGTAAATATTCGTTAAGTTTGGGCGATTAATTACTTAATAACTATTCTGAGCAGCGCAGAAAGAAGAGCTGGACTCAAAGAGGGCACGTGGGGTCTGAAAAGCGCCTTTCCCCCCCACAGACCATCGCAGATGTTGAGCTCGGCCGGCTGCGTGCCGGCCTCCCGAACTTCGGCGTCCGACACAACCAGACCCCCATCTACGGGGAGGGACCACGCACCCTGCCCGCCCGCCCCCCGCTTCCCCCCGCAGCCCCCAACACCCTCCCACCCGCCTGCAAAACCAGCCAAGCCGGCTCCCGCTTTTGGCCCCCACACCACCTGACTCGGGGCCCATTTGGGAGCCAAAAAACCCGGCTGCTGAGCCTGTTCTCAAGGCCCAAACACGCAGGGCCGGACCTCTGTTTCTGGGCCCAAAGCCGCGCAGCTCGGTCTGTTTCCGAGCCCCCAAATCAGCCACGCGAGCCTGTTGTCAAGCCCCAGGAACAGAAAACTTGTTCTCCATTTCTGACCCTGCAGTGCCCACGGGCGACGCCGAGCGTAGCCACCCCACAGCCCTGCACCCCCGGGGCCCCACGCGCAGTTTCGGGGAGTGCTCGGGACCTGCAGAGGGCCCGGCCCCACGCCTCTGCAGGGCAGCCCCAGCACAGGCAGGGCGTCGCTTCTCGATTGCCGTTTCAGGCTTTATTTCCCCGCCATCACCGGCACGGCCAGGCCCCCCACCCCAAACCTCCCAGCCGAAGCACCCCCGCGGGTAGCCGGGCCCAGCCACCCAGAAAACAAGAAAACCAAAGAGGGGACAACAAGACAGACAACGTGGGGAAAGGCAAGGAGAAGGACACAGAAACAGAGAGAGCGCGGGAGGGATAGGGAGCAGGACAGAGAGATGGAGCAAGAAAGGAAAAAAGGACAGGAGGCAGAACCAAGGGAAAGAGACAAGGACGGGGAGCAGGACAAAGGGATGGAAGACGGAAAAAAATTAGCGACGGGCTGCAGGACAGAGATGAAGGGATTAAATAGACACAGGGAGCATGACAGAAGGACAGAGAGGAGACAGACAAAAGGGACAAAGAGCAGGCCAGCATCGGAGGGGAAAAAAACCAACTGCGATGGGCAGTGGGAGAGAGATACGGAAAAAAGAAAAAAATACTGAGGAACAGAAAAAAGAAAGCAGCGACAGCTAGCTGGACAGGGGGACACCGTTAGAAAGGGCGGGAGAGGGAACGGGGCAGAGAAAGACAGACAGAGAAGGTAGTGAAAGAAAGCAAGGCAGAGGGACAGCAAGGCGGGGCGGGGGGGGAAGGGACAGGGGTCTGGACAGAGATGGAGAAATAAGCAGCAAGGACAGAGGAAAAGAGACAGAAAGAGGGACAGAGAACATGGCAGAGAAGGAAAAATCAGGACAGCGGCAGGACGGAGATCAAAAACTGGGACGGTCCTCAGGACAGAGAGGAATACGAATACGAGCAGGGAGCGGGACAAAGGGATACAGCGAGAAACGACGGGACAGGAAGCAAGACAGAGCGACAGACAAGAACGATGACAACGAGAGAGAGCGAGCGAGGAAGACAAAGACCGTGAGAAGCACGGGGCGGTGGGGAATTAGAAAGCGAGGTATCAGGAGCCCTGCAGAGAGAGGGAGGGTGAATAAAAAAGGGGCAGGAAGCAGCACAAAGGGTCACAGAGAGTAAGAGATGACCAGGAAGGAGGACGGGGCCAGTGAGATCCAGAATGACAAAAATAAACAGCAACAGCGAGCAAGACAAAGGGAGAGAGAGAGAAACAGAAAGTAGGAAGACGAGAGATAGGAAGGCAGGGACACAGAGCAGCACATAGAGGCACAGAGAGGAAAAGAACGCCAGAGAACAGGCCAGAGAAATCGGGAGGCGGGGAAAGAGGCGGATGCAGATCAGGACAAGGAGATGGAAAAGGAAAAAACAGCAACTGGCTGCAGGACAAAGACGGGGAGGGGCGGGGGGGGGGAGGAAGAGGGAGTAGGACAAGAGAATAGACAGAAGAGGAGAGGTACGGGGAAGCAAAATTTAAAAAAAAAAACAAAAACCAAATGTCACAGCAGCATGAGAAAGCGAGGGGGAGGGAGGGAGCGACCGGGACGCACAAGAGGAGCGACAGGGCCCCGAGGGCCCAGCACTCACCGCAGCTCTCGCTCTTGGAGCTGCCAGGAGGCCTTGCCAGCTCAGAATCTTCCTTCTCCTTCTCTCCTGCCTTCCTCTTCTGTAACTCCAGTCGCCTGGCTGTCCTCCACATAACGGAACACGCGAGCGCCTCGCTGCTCTTACGAGATGAGGCCCCCTAGACACGTAGCCTCGCTCGCTCGCTCACTACGTGGCCGTACCGCGCTGCTGGTCATGCATACAGACCCTGGCGGTCTGACCTGCTGTGGACTACGAGGAGGGATCCTCCCACACCCAGAGAGGCAAGCTCTCTCTTGCCTGCAGCGGGACGCAGCTGCCGGCCGGCCTTCCGTTTCTTCTTCTCTACCTTTCTGTGGCCTCTCCAGCTTCAGCAGCTCCCGTCCACAGCCAGCAAGCGCTCCGCCTGTCCCTCTGTGCTCCCGTGCCGCGAGGAGAGGGAGGCCAGGCAGAGACAGCCCACGCGAGCCTGAGGCTGCCGCAGTCAACGGCATCCCCGGGGACGAGCGGACAACCGCACTCACAGCGTGGCCTCTGGGAGAGGGAAAGAGGCAGCAGTGACCGTTATTACCGTAGCTCGACCCTGGCCGGAGCCCCTCCTTCCGCAGGGGCTTCCGCAGACGCCGCTCGTTCCCCGCGCCGCTGCTAACGGCACCCACGTTCAGGGAGACTCGAGAACATGGGAGAGCCAGCTTGCTGCCCTCACGACAGGGCTCGGGGGCTGCCTGCGGCTACAGCACAGGCTTCAGGGGAGGGGCTGGAGCTGGGGGCAGCCGCACGGGCCAAGCGGGGCCGGGGGAAGGCGCCGGGGGAGCTCCGGCGACTCGGGGAGGTGCCCGCTGGCCGCGCCTGGGGGTGCCCGCCTCCGTCCCCTCTTCCCTTCTATCGGCTCTCGGGGAACCGCCCGGCGCTGCCCTGGCCCGGCTCGCCTCCGGCGGACCGGGAGCCTGCCGCGGCGGCCGCTTCGCAGCTTCCCGTCCCGCCAGCCCCGGGCGGCCGGCGGGCAGGAGGCACCCCCCCGCCACCGCCCCGGCCCCCGCCGGAGGGGATCGCTCGCCTCACCCACGGTCTCGGCGACCGCCCGCCGCCGCCACGCTGCTCCCGGACACCGCGCATGCGCCGGAGGGGCCGGAGCCGGCGAGCGAACGCCGGGCTGCCCCACGCGCAGGACGGCACATGCGCCTGGGAGGCGCGTCCGCACGGCTGGTCGGGGAGCGGGCGCGGCGGGAAGCCCGCGGAAAACCACGCGAAACCGGCAACGCTCCCGAGTCTGACCTGGTCGGACTCCGGGGGCCGCGGCGGCAGCGAGGACTACGCCGCGCCCGAGAGCCGCGCTGCTGCCCGGCCGCCGAGTCCGCGAAAACTACAGCTCCCGGCATGCCCCGGGAGGCAGCCTGCCCTGCTGCCTGACCCCGAGGGGACGCCGCTTCCGTTTCCGCCCACCCCCACGCCGGCGCAGCCGCAGTCCCCGCCGAGCCCCCAGGGCCGGTCCGGGCGGCTCCAGCGCGCTCCCGCCGCCGCCGCCCCGGCACGGCGCGGCAACCCCCCGCCCGGCTCCAGCTTCGGGCAGCGCCCGCCGCCGCCCCGGCACGGCGCGGCCCCCCCCCGCCCGGCTCCAGCTTCGGGCAGCGCCCGCCGCCGCCGCCGCCCCGGCACGGCGCGGCCCCCCCCCGCCCGGCTCCAGCTTCGGGCAGCGCCCGCCGCCGCCGCCGCCCCGGCACGGCGCGGCCCCCCCCCGCCCGGCTCCAGCTTCGGGCAGCGCCCGCCGCCGCCCCGGCACGGCGCGGCCCCCCCCCGCCCGGCTCCAGCTTCGGGCAGCGCCCGCCGCCGCCCCGGCACGGCGCGGCCCCCCCCCGCCCGGCTCCAGCTTCGGGCAGCGCCCGCCGCCGCCGCCGCCCCGGCACGGCGCGGCCCCCCCCCGCCCGGCTCCAGCTTCGGGCAGCGCCCGCCGCCGCCCCGGCACGGCGCGGCCCCCCCCCGCCCGGCTCCAGCTTCGGGCAGCGCCCGCCGCCGCCCCGGCACGGCGCGGCCCCCCTCCGCCCGGCTCCAGCTTCGGGCAGCGCCCGCCGCCGCCCCGGCACGGCGCGGCCCCCCCCCGCCCGGCTCCAGCTTCGGGCAGCGCCCGCCGCCGCCCCGGCACGGCGCGGCCCCCCCCCGCCCGGCTCCAGCTTCGGGCAGCGCCCGCCGCCGCCGCCGCCGCGGCACGGCGCGGCCCCCCCCCGCCCGGCTCCAGCTTCGGGCAGCGCCCGCCGCCGCCGCCGCCGCGGCACGGCGCGGCCCCCCCCCGCCCGGCTCCAGCTTCGGGCAGCGCCCGCCGCCGCCGCCGCCCCGGCACGGCACAGCCCCGCTGCCGCTCCGTGCGTGCGACACAGACCCCGCCATCCTCCTCGGGGCTTTCCCCGGGACCCGCCGGGCGACTGCGCAGCCCCGCCACGGGGCCCGGTGAGCACCCCCCCCCACGCGCACGTGCTCCCAGCCGCCGCCCCCCCCCCCGCGCGCGCACGTGCTCCCAGCCCCCCTGTGAGCCCCCAGCTCCCCCCCCCGCCCCCGGCCTTCGGCACAGGCGACCCCACCTCCCCCGGGCCACCCCCGCCTCCGACGTTCGCCGTCCGAGGGGCGCCCGGCCCCGCTCACCTTCTCCCGAGGGGCAGCCGCAGCCCGGCCACCGCTCCACCCCGCTCCGCTCCTGCCTGGGCTCCCACCGGCCCCGCCCCGGCCCCTCCCCCGGCAGCCCCCCCTTTCCAGGGAGGGGCCGGCCCCAGCAGCCTCACTGCCCGCACCTGCGGCTCCTCCAGCCCCGGCCCGCAGCTGGGGGACCGAAATCCGGAACAAAACTCCTCAACACCCATGGGAAGTTAAGCAGCAGGCACTTCCTCGATTGAATGAAAGATGGCAAGAGTCATCTCATTTGGAAGAGGTGTTAACTGGGGTCAAAATACAGATTTTAATACCCATCTTATTTTAGTTCTAAGACTTGGCGATTGCCAGGTATCATCTTTTCCATTTACCCAGGTCCACCAGCGAGGCCACAAGGGAGATTTCTTCCAGAGAGAGGATAGAGTTATTAAGTCTAAAGTCCACCATTTGCTTTTCTCCTTCATGAAAAGATGAGTGGATCATTTATCATCACTAGTCACCCAAACAGTTAACCCTGAACTTTTCACCTGTCCTTTAATACAGTCAACTCCAAGCTAAATTTTTTCCGTCATTAAGAGGGGACCAAAGATCATTTAAAATATTATTATACTTTCTACAAATACATCCCCATCTTAGAGCTTTAGCTACTAGAGAAAGTCTTTGGAGTTTTGGGGTCAGAGGAGCTGCAAGTATAAACTTTCATACAGCTCTGTTGAGGATGTGTGATTTTTCTCTGGTTGTCTAAAGCAGTCTAAATTTCCATAGACGGTCCCGACTCTGGGTGGCTCTAACAAGGATCCTGGAACTCCAGGAAATTCTAAACAGCGTTTTATATTTCAAATATGATGCCAAGTTCCTTTTTGCACTTGTCTCTACGGTTTTGGCAACTGACAGCCCCAAGGGGTGCCCGTACAAGTGTCTCCCGAAGGGCGATTAAATTAATTCTTTTGTCCACGAGGTGGATGGTTTGGTAATGTTATAATTCACAACGCTCTAATTCCTTCTTTCAAATTTAAAAAAAAAAATTGCCTTTTAAATCCATCCCATTTAATTTGCTAAAATGATTCTCATTGTTCTGCATCTTTTCTCAAGTTTTGGTTAAATTCAATGTCAATATTCTTCACGGAACTAGATTTTCATCTGACTTTGGAATCGGAAGGCAGCCTGTTACTGAGGTTCAATTTTGTGTCTTTACCAAACTTTGAATCAATTACAAAACTAGATTTTTTTTTTTTTTAATCCAAATTACAAAAACGGTTAACATCAAGATTAATAGCTCAAACAATACTTGTTTCATTTTGTTTATCTCATGTTTAGAACCCCTCAAAAAAACCCACATAAACCCTATACACACACAAAAAGATTACTGCCCTCGACAATATTCCTAATAGCAACCCCAACCGTATAAACTTTACACAACTGTTTTCCCAAATAGATAACGTGAAACTTACTTATAGATTTTCAGGTTTAAAGGGCCAGTTTCTTTAGACTTCCAATTTCTTGTTGGTGCTTTCTTTATTCTTGAATAATGAAGCCAAGGTTCTTCTCCCAGACCTTTACTGCTATAAGGGTTGTTAAAATGACTCGATACGGTCCTTTCCACTTCTCCGTGATTTTATATATATTCAATCTAATCTCCCGGTCGGAAGGGATGCGCTGCTAAGTCCAATTCTAAGGGTCCAGCTGTGGAGACATACTGACAAAGTTCCTGAAAAGAATTGCTTAAAGAAATCATAACACCTTTTAAAAACCTATCTCCAAAGGCATTCAAGATACTCAGAACGTAGGACTCTTGATATGGTCTTTCATACAATATTTCATAGTGACTTCAATTTGCTTTCTCTTCTGGCTATACTCTGATTCTTAATAGAGCCATGGGTAATGCTCTAACCCATGTGAGAGGTTTCCTGACAAATTTTACTCGACTGTTGCTTAAGGGTATAGTTCATTCTCTCTCTCTCTCTTTTTTTTTTTCCCCCCCACTTGCTTGTGGTCTATGTGGGGTGTGATAGTCTCAATCTATAGATAATACTTTGCTCAACTTGTCTCCTAATCTTTGCTATAAAATGAGGGCCATTGTCAGATGACATTCTTACAGGCACCCCACATTTTGGTATTATCTCTTTGAGCAAGACTTTGACTACTTCCCTTGCTTTCTCGGTGCGACAAGGGAAAGCCTCGGGCCACCCAGTAAAGATATCAACTAAAACTAGGATAGATCCTTCTTTTCAAGGCAATTCTATAAAATCAATTTGCTAATATTCTCCTAAAAAAATTTCCTTCTTTAATAATCCCAAAGATGATCGTATTACTGATTCGGGGATAATTTTATATATAAATTTCACATCCGCTTATAATTGTTTAAGCAATCTTTGTCGTATTTCGCTTTCTGTTCCCCAGTATACTTTGTGATGTTCAGCTCGGGCAACTTCTCTTATTATTGTGGGTGGGACTCTTATTTGACCTGTCGGTGTTACAGCCTATCCTGTTTCATTTTGTTAGCCTGCCATCTAATAATTAATTCTTCATCTTTTTCATTATACATTGGAGTTTCTTTAGGCAACTTTATACTTTTCTCTGGAACTAGTGCTAGGATGCCTTTTTCTGCAGCCTCTTTAGCAGCTTTATCAGCCAGTCGGTTACCTGCGTTCGGACCGGTCTTACCTAACTGATGTGCTTTACAGTGCATTATCGTGACTGCTGTTGGTTTTTGAATGGTTTCTAACAATTTCAGTATTTGTTCTGCGTGCTGAATGGTGGTTCCTTGCGCAGGTAACAGTCCTCTTTCTCTCCGTATCGCTCCATGTGCGCGTACTGCTCCAAAAGCATACTTTGAGTCTGTCCAAGTGTTGACTCGCTTTCCTTGACTTAGTTCCAGAGCTCGAATAAGAGCTATCAATTCAGCCTTTTGGGCAGATATCGTCGAAGGCAAAGTTGGCAACGCAATTACCTCCTCAGTAGTTATTGTCTATCTTGATAAACGTTTTCCTTCACAGATGGAACCGCTTCCGTCGGCATATAGTTCCCAATCCGTTTCTTCTAGCGGCACATCTCAGAGATCCAGTCGGCTGGAGTAAACTCTTTCGATTGTCTGCAAGCAGTCACGTTCCAGTTCTCCTTTAACTTGATCAGTTGTGGAAAACGCAACAGGGTTAACGGTGGTAGTAGTTTTTAGGTAAACATCATCTTGTTCCAGCAACACCACTTGGTATTTCAGCATCCTGCTAGGGGATAACCAATGCCCCCCTTTCTGTTTTAGCACAACCGTTATCATATGGGAAACGTACAGTAATCCTTTGTCCTCAGGTTAAACTTACGAGCTTCCTGGATCAGTAGCACAGTTGCAGCGACGGCTCTCGGACGACCAGAGCATCCCAGACTCACATTACCTAATCGCTTCGAGAAGTAGGCCACAGCTCGCCCACTTGGCCCTAAATATTGGGCCAGGATACCCAGAGCTATACCTCTTCTTTCACAAGCAAAAAGTTCAAGTGTCTTTGTGAGATCTGGCAGGCCTAGGGCTGGCACCCCTATTACAGCCTGTTTCAATTCTTGGAAAGTAGCTTTCTGGGCATCGGTCCAATCCATTGTTTGAGGTTTTGAGCTGCTCCTATAAAGGTCAGGCCAGCAAGCCACAATTTATCATCTACAGGTGACACCACTCGACCATTCCCGGAAATGCTCGTCATTAATTTTTTTCGTCTTAGGTTCGGGGAGACGACAAATTGCCTCTTTTCTCTCAGTTCCCAATTGTCTCTGCCCTTTTAGGATTTTAAAACTCATTTACATAAGTTTCTTCTTTCTGGGTTATTTGGTTTTTTTCTTTTGACGCTCGATATCCACCGATTCCCCAAAAGTTCAAAAAGTTAATAGTTAACTTTGTGCATTGTTCTTCCGTCTCGGCTACAATTAACAGATCATCCATATATTCCGGCAAGATTTCTTGATTACTTTCTTTCTTCCAAATCTCTAAGTCTCGTGCCAATTGACTTCCAAAAACGGTAAGACTATTCTTAAAGCCTTGAGGCAAGACTGTCCACGTATATTGTGTTTTTCTCCCAGTCTCAGGATTTTCCCATTCCAAAGCAAAAACCTCTTGACTATTGGGATCCAAGGGAATACGGAAAAAGGCATCTTTTCGGTCTAACACTGTGAACCATTCTTGTTTCTCCGTTAGGGTCGTTAACAAAGTATAAGGATTTGCTACTACCGGATGAATATCTTGTACTATTTGATTTATTGCTCTGAGGAGGTCTTGAACTAATCTATCATCTTTTTTCATTAGCCTTTTAACAGGCAAGATCGGGGTGTTATATCTGGATTCACATTCTATTAACAATTTGTATCTTAAAAATTTTTGTATTACCATTACTAACCCTTTCTGACTTTCCGGTTTTAGGGGGTATTGTTTAATTCTTACCGGATTCCATCCTGGCTTTAAATCAACTCTCACGGGTTCTGCTTTTCGGATTTACCAGGAACTTCCCAGTCCAGACGATTGGAATTACAGCATTAGACTTTGACTGGTATAATCTTCTGCTGTCGGTAACCATCCTGTTAACAACAAAGCCACTGCTTCGATACGTTTAGTTTCTGGAATTAAAATTTTAATCTCTCCATTTTTAAATTTAATTTCTGCCTCTAAGTTCTCAAATAGATCTCTCCTTAACAGGAGTTTAGGAGAATTTGGCACATACAAAAACTGCTGAGTGACCCGTTGCTTTCCTAATTTCATTGTTAAAGACTTAAAGAAGGGTCTAGTTTCTCGTTCACCTGTTGCACCGACACCACCAATTTCTTCAAAACTTAACTCTCCCTCTAAGGTATTTAAAGCTGAAAAGGTGACTCTAGTGTCAATGCAAATTCAATTTTCTGTTCTCCCAGTTTAGCTGTAACCAGAGGTTCTGCTGGGAGACTCCCTTCCGGTCCCCGTCAGATACGTTCACTTAAAAAGAACAAATCTACATGTGGCACTTTATTCCAGTTACTCTCTCTCCTACAAAACGACAGTAATTGCAATATAGTATTGTAACTCAAAGTTCTGTTCGTTTACCATTTTTCCTGCAACTCACCCCAACGTGCCAATAAACATCCCGACGCTGATGTTTTTGGTATCTTTTCATCAGCAGTTCCATTTCCTGCACTCTTATTCTTAAACAATTTTGCTAATGCCATTATACTTCTATACATTCAAATACCAACTACCAAACAAATGCAAATGACAATCGTCCCAAATAATACACAAAGTCCAACCCAGCAATAGCTTTCGCTTATGACTTACGGGCAGACGCCTAGGCTTCCACTGCAGACGGGGACCCTCCAAGCCCCAACCCTGCGAAGCTTTCGCCACGCCTCACGGGCAGGCTTTCCAAACAAATTCCAAAGCAGCGGCGCCTCACCTTTTTTCCAGGGAACGCTGCGAGGAGCTTTGCGAGTCGAGGGTGACGGTTCTCCCCGACAATACCTCGGTGCCGGCCGGAGTTCGATCGACACTCGATCTCGTCCAGTCTCACTCGCAAGGTCCCATCTGGGTCGCCAAAACCGTTACCAAAATCCAGAATAAAACTCCTTAACACCAACGTGAAGTTAAGAAGCGGGCACTTTGTTTATCGCAGCGCTGGGGACACGGGGGATCGCTCCTCCAAAGGCGTGCCCCACTTAGTATCAAAATCCACCAGTTTTCACAGACTTTTTCTGTCAGGTCATTGTTACCTAAGCTCCTTCTGTAAAAATGCATACTATGCTCGTTCTTAAATTTAACCTTTATAATGATCGGTCCTTTGATTATATAACCTTATCAATATTCTTATTTAAAAACAATCATTGGTCAGTTACACTTAGCTCTGCTGACTGGCATCTTCGATACTCAAATCGAGATGGGAAGGGTAAGGGGGTTTCCAAGCAGCAAACTGGTGTCCACGACAGTTTCCTTGGTTTCCTGAAACAGAACGTAGAAAAGCCAGTAACTTCCTGGTGAGGTTTCTAGGGTTAGCTCTTTCAAACTTTAACAATGTTAAGGTTCCTAGAGTCACGCGTAACACAGTTCCTAAAGTTTCTATGGCTACGTTTCAAACTTGACAATCCTATACGTTATGCTTCACAATTTTACTTCTTAATCAAACCTAACTCTTCTATGTGATTAAATTTTGATTTCTTTACCAGAATACTTGCAACAGCCGGAGCCCAGCAGGAACAGGGGGGGCACGGCCCGACCCCCCCAGCGCCTCACCTCCTCCTCCTCCCCTGGGCTCCCTCACGGCCCCTCGCCCCGTGCAGAGGGAGCGCAAACGCAGCCCGGAGGGCAAAGAGGACGGACGGCCAGCGTTTATTCAGTCAGTCGCGTGCCCATCGAGTCCCGCCAGCGAGTCTGCTCCGGGGCTCGGGGCGCCCCCCGGCGCTCCCCCTGCCCCTCAGACACCTCTGATAGCCTATTTCCATACATTCTGTATGGCACGTCTAAATATTGGTATGGTTTTAATATTTTGTACCAGCTGTGGAAACTGGTTTGCTGCTAGGTGACTGCAAAAGTGAGATTTGGTAAATAATTATTAGAAATCTTATACTAACACTACCATTGAAACAATAGACAAAAGTATAGCCAAGCAATCGACTAGCAGAGGTAGGTACTCCTAAGTTTTGCAGTTCTTTGCTCTTATGACTAGATGTTCCTGGACGCTAGATGAGAACAATGCTGAAACTGACCACACGTGATTGAAACTGCGTTAAGCTTCAAGATCAAAGAACAAGGACAAGAATAAAGACTTCGAGGACAGCCAGCAAGAACTTCAAATGGGTCGGTGGTCGCAAAAGCAGCCCTTCGACTCAAATGGATCCTTCATTGCGCGTGATCGGATGTAGGCAGTACTATGATAATCGGTTGCCATCGTTTTTACGTATATGTATTCTAATCTGATTAACATGCAATTACTTATTCTATATAACCTGTTTGTGCTAAAGCGGTGGCATGCACGCTAGGTGGAACTATCCCCCGTGCATCCAGCGCTGCAATGAAGAATGCCTGCTTTCTAAAACTCCAAAACGAGTCTTAGGGAGTTTCTTCGACCGGCTTTTCAGTATCAGAGGTACAAGGGAGGAAGGAAAAAGAAACAAAAGAAAAAAGAAAAAAAACAGGCAGCGGTGTGGGAAAGAGAGGGGACCAGGGGAGGGGCAGGGAGGGACCAGAACGCAGAAGAGGGGAGTCAGGGCCCCGAGGGCCCGGGGCTCACCACAGCTCTTGTTCTTGGCGCTGCCAGGAGAATTTGCCAGTTCAGACGCTTCTTTCCGCTCCTCTCCCGCTCCCCTCCTCTTCTGTAACTCCGGCGCCACGGCCGTCCTCCCCCTAGGAGAACACGCGCCTCGTAGGTCTTGCAAGACGAGGCTTCCCAGGCACGGAGCCTCGCTCGCTCGCTCGCACACTACGTGGCCGTACCGCGCCGTCGGTGCTGCATACGGACCCTGCGGACTACAAAGAGGGATCCTTCCACACGCGGAGAGGCAGGCTCTCTCTTGCCTGCAGCGGGAGGCAGCTGCCGGCCGGCCGGCCTTCCATTTCTTCTTCTCTACCTTTCTGTGGCCTCTCCAGCTTCAGCCGCAGCAGCTCCTGCCCGCAGCCGGTAAGCGCCCCGCCTGTCCCCTCGTGCTCCCGCGCCGCGAGGAGAGGGAGGCCGGGCAGAGACAGCGCGTGCCAGCTTTCCTTGCCGGCGGCGTTTCCTTACCGGGAGGAAGCAACGAGCGCGGCGGCACCTCCCGCCGGTGCCGCATTGCCGTTACCGTCGGACGGCACGTGCAGGACCGGGGCAGCCCCGCGCACTCGCAGCCTCCGGGCTGCAGTACCGAACATTGGTCGCGGGGTGGCAGCGGCGAGCGCTTGGCACAACGCGCCAGCGCGCATGCGCGGCACCCCAGCTGCAGTACCGAACTCTGTTCAATAGGTGGCGGAAGAGAGCGCTGGAGAAACGCGCCGCTACCGCGCATGCGCGGCTCCCGAGCCGCTGTACCGCGTTTTGGTTGCCAGGCAACAGCAGGAGGGCGGCAAAGGCCGCCACCGCGCATGCGCGGCTCCCGAACGCCAGTGCGGCGTTTCGGTTGCCAGGCAACAGCACGAGCGCCGTAAACCGCGCAGCCGCGCATGCGCGGTGGCCGAGGCGTCGTGTCGCGCTTTGGTTGCCAGGCAACAGCGGCGAGCGCCGTAAAAGGCGCATCGCGCATGCGCGGTGCCGAGCTGCCGTAACGCGCTCTGGTTGCCGGGCAACGGCACGAGCGCCGTAAACCGCGTCGCCGCGCATGCGCGGTGGCCGAGGCGTCGTGTCGCGCTTTGGTTGCCAGGCAACAGCGGCGAGCGCCGTAAAAGGCGCACTGCGCATGCGCGGATGCCGAGCTGCCGTAAAGCGTCCCGGTCGCTGGGCAACACCAGGAGCGCCGCCGCGCATGCGCGGTTGCCGCCACGCCGTGTCGGAGCTCCGGCGACTCGGGGAGGCGCCCGTTGGCCGCGCCTGGGGGGCGCCCGCCTCCGTCCCCTCTTCCCTTCTATCGGCTCTCGGGGAACTGCCCAGCGCTGCCCTGGCCCGGCTCGCCTCCGGCGGACCGGGAGCCTGCCGTGGCGGCCGCTTCGCAGCTTCCCGTCCCGCCAGCCCCGGGCGGCCAGGAGGCATCCCCCGCCGGAGCGGATCGCTCGCCTCACCCGCGGTCCCGGCGCTCGCCCGCTGCCGCCGAGACCCGCGCCCTGCGCGCCGCCACGGTGCTCCCGGGCGCCGCGCATGCGCCCGCCCTCGACGGCGCGCCGGGGGGGGGGGGGGGGGGGGGGTGTCAGAGCCGGCGCGCCAACGCCGGGCTGCAGTACCACACTTTGCCCACAAGGCGGCAGCACCCGAGGCGGCGGCGCTGCTGCGCACCTGTGCGGTGCCGGCGCTGCTGTTCCGCGCTTTGCCCGCTGAGCGCCCGCCCACACCGCGCACGGGGGGCGGCAGCGGCGTTTCCTTACCGGGAGGAAGCAACGAGCGCGCCGGCACTCTCCCCCCGTGCCGCACTGCCGTTACCGTTGGACCACGGGTGCCGTTACAGGGGCACCACCGCGCCTTTGCAGCCTCCGAGCTGTAGGACCCCATTTTGGTCGCCGGGCAGCAGCATCCCCACAACGATCCTCTTCGGAGCAGCGGCTGGATGAGGGATGACTGACAGCTCAGCCCAGCAGAGACCAGACACAGGCGGCAACTACTTACTGGGGGCACAGGGCTTACGTTGCCCTGCCCTTTCCCCACTCGCAGCCCAGGCAGTCATCTTCATCGCCTCCGTTCCAAAAAGCACCCGAGGGCCTGGAGCGTTTACAGCAGTCAAGTGCAAAGAACAGACCATTCGGGTGCTCGCTTCTGTCCCTGCCCCCCCACCCCATTATCTAGAGAGGAGAAGCAGCACAGGGAGCCTGCAAACGGCAGGGGGGAGGGGGGGTGGTCCCCTGGACCAAGCCCCCAGGGACTGCTGTAGCCCTCTGCATGTGGCATCAGGGTTGCGGGAGTGACAGCAGCCAGTCAACAGATGCTGGCGACAGATTTTAAAAACAAAAACATAACGCCTGGTGCAGCTGACAGCCTGAAGGCAGGCCACAAGAGACCCAAAGCTGCTCTGTGCCAGAGGGGCAGCTCTGTTCAGCAGGGAACGCCGCGCACCAGATGCCAGCGGCCCACCTGCAAGCGAGCGATACCCTGGCGACCCTGGGGCTCAGTTGGGGTGGGCGCACCTTTCCTCACCTCCGTGCTGTCAGAACTCTGCTCTCCCAATCCTGCGCGCACACAAGGCTTCTTGTGCGGGGCTTGTCTCTTATCGAAGAGACGCTGCACGGTGTTACTTACCGCCCCGCCCTCCGGCGTGCAAAGGAATCAGCCGTGAAGCAGGGATAGCAAAGAGGCCTGTCGGGATAGTAGTAGTCCTCAGCAGATGACCGCAGAGCCCTCGAGGTTCCATCTTTGCTCCCTACAGGAGCGTGGCTCCGCACTCCTTGCCGCTCCCGCCAGCAAGCGACACAATTGCCCTTTGCCGCCTGCAACACGCAGTACCTGCACGGCCCCAGTACTGCCGCTTACAGAGCGAGAGGCGCTCGCTATAAAGCGGCAATGAAGAACAAGGACGGCCCGTCAAGATGGCAGGACGAACATAGAGAGCCTCCAGCATTAGCCAGGCGGGGCTTGCAACTCACCTCGTGTCGTGGTTTAACGCCAGCCAGCAACAAAGCCCCACGCGACCGCTCACTCGCTCCCCCGCCCCCAGTGGGACAGGGAGACAATCGGAAGGGCGAAAGTGAGAAAACTCGTGGCTTGAAACGAAAACAGTCTAATCATTAAAAAGAAACAACAACAACAACTTGCAAGGAAAAGAAGAAGGAAAAATGACAGAGAATGGGGTGCAGGCAGCATGCCAGGGGTCTGGAGCCTGATGGATGATGCGGGGGGGGGGGGGGGGGGGGGGTGGTGGTGGTGGTGTGGATTATGGAAGAGGGAAAGGAAGCGGGGGGGGACGACAGGGGGGACGGGACAGGAGACAGAAGAGCAGGGCATGCGGGGGGGAAACAACTCGCGTGGGTTAAAAACTCGCATGGGTGAAGGGGGCGGGCTGGAGCAGCAGGGGGCATATGGGGGAGAAACACACGCGGGGGGGGGGGGGGGGGGTAGGTGAGGGTACAGAGGTGCATGGGGGGACACGGGTAGGGATGACCTACCCCAGGGAGTCCACCCAGGATGATCCACAGCAGGTAACTCGCCTGGGATAACCCGCAACAGAGCATCCACACCAGATAATCCACACTGGGAGGACCCCCAGCAACACCCCTCAAACTGCCTGTGCTTCACCCCCAATCTTCCCCAAACTGGGGAGTTTTCTGCTTTTTCAAAATACTCCGTTTGGGGTGTGTTTCAGTGCTTTTCCACAACATAAAAAGGGGTGATCTTTTGGTTGTGGTTTTGTGCATGAAAATGGGGTGGGTTTTTTGCTTTCCAGCTGCACAAATCCAGGCGGATTTGGCTTTCCCAGGAGTCCCAAATTTGTTTGGTTTTTTCCGTTGCAGACCCAGAACCAGGGGGTTTGGGGTTGTCCTGGTTTCGGCTGGAATAAAGTTCATTTTCTTCTGACTAGCTGGTACAGGGCCATTTTGGATTTAGAATGAGAACAATGTTGACAACACACCGATGCTGTAGTTGTTGCTAAGCAGCGTTTAGACTAAGTCAGGGACCTTCCAGCTTCTCATACCGCCCTGCCAGCAGAGGCTGGGGGTGCACAAGAAGAGTCGCTGAGCTAAAGGAGGATGCCAGGTAAACAGGTCAGCTCGAAATACACCACCACCTTTAAAAGTTAAGAGCGATTTGAACACTTAAAATCAGCACTTAGGCTAATCGATACCATTTTGAACACCTTCTTAGCATACAAGTAAACACTCTCGCCGGTGTTGGAAAACGTCTCCTCCCTTCCTTACAGCACTGCTGCAGGGAGATAACCCCGGGAGGCTGCGGGACGAGGTCGTACACAATCAGAATCTACGCTTACGGATCCACCGCAACAGCTACAGCCCTTGCGCTGCTGCTGCTGCTGCTGCTTTGCATCTTGCTTGTTTGGTGAATAAAGCTGAAAGCGAAGTGGAAAACTTCAAAGAGCAAAATGAAAAATAAAGAACAAATCTCAATCATTCACTTTACACTAAAAAGGTGTGCCCATGTTTATATACATCCAATAAAAATACTTATACTATAAAAGTATTTGATTTTCCTTTTCCATTACCTTAGCTTGCACAGCTCTGAATTCATACCATTAAATTATCTCTCTCCAAAGTACACAGTTATAACGGGACTAGGGGTTTTTGTGCGTGTTGCATAACGCGGAGGGACACCTGGTCAGCTGAGCTGCCCAAGAGAGGTGTACTGAACTGCCAGGGAAACGCACCATTGAAAGCCAGACAGAAAGAAAGTACTTCAGAGCACTCCGTCAAAACATCAGGAAAAAAAACCCATAACATTCAGTTGCCTCTCTTTTTAAATGTTTAGACAAATACCTAACTGCTTACATACACCTAACAAATCATATACTACAGCTATCTGGCAGTTACAGTTTAAACAATGCAAGTCAATTTGTAAAATCCCCAGCGCTGCAATACCTCAGACTACCAAAAAGGACTGGCAGATTTCCTAATGCTTTTGGCAGTACTGAAGCATGCAGAGCAACACTTTTTCATGTTATCTCGACCGTTACAACTGAGAAACCAAAGACCAGTGATGCCATCAACTTTAGGAAGATGGGCTGTGCTTGGGTCTTTGGAAGGAAATTGACTTTTTTTTTTTCCCCTCTCTTTTTTTAAAGAGAGTGAAAAGTCTCATTACTGATGACTTCTACTGTCAAGTTGATCACCTCTGAAGATCCACTCTGATGGGAAGTTCATAAAACAAAATTTCTTTGAGAGAGAAAGACTTCCATTTTGGAAAATCTCTTTCCAACTGAAGTCAAAATTACACACTGTAGGTGAAAGGAAAAAATACATTACTGAAGCAGTAACTCATCAAAACCACCTCAGGACTCACTGTCACTAGTTACAAGGCTGCTAATGCTTCCTGGGAAAGCCTGGAAAACACACAGATGCGACGCCCATTTGCCCTGTTTTGTCCACGTCTCTTCTTTGACCTTGACTGCTTTTAGTACAGATGCTAATTATCTCCGTAACGTTTTTGAGCACTACTATAAGATATTTAAAAAAAAAAAAAAATCATTGACTGTAAAAGCATAAAGGTTTTATCATGAAAACAAAGTCTGTTTCTTCTGAACAGCTGAACTCTTACGAACAGTTTCTTCCCTCTTTTAGGACAAAATTAGTTTCACAGTATCATTTACTAGCAAGCACACAGAAACAGAAGATTATGCTTTCAGGAAGAGAAGATAAACTGAGGGAAGTAAACTTTGTATAGGTGTAACATGCTCCAGAACAGAACTTATTTTTAGTTTTTGTGTTAAAATATTTCATGTAAAAAAAAAAGTAGAAGGAGAGTTGGCACACTCTCAACATTAAAGTCCGTACCGCAAGTACCTTTGGAAAAACGCAGACACACATCGTAGGCGTACCTTGTACTTGCAGGCCACTACGGAATCTTTCCGTCTGTTTCGTACCGTCACGGCAGAAGAAAGGGCAACCACGGCGAAACGGTGCCAGCTGACATCCAGCTGAGAGAAGAAAAAAAAAACATTAGCACAAAGCTGGGTAGGAATCCAAAGCTGCCTTTTTTTTTTTTTTGTGAAGGTTTGTGAAGACAGTACGACTGAGCGGAGGAAAAACTATTTTTGCGTCATCTTCGGTACAGTTGTTGACACGGGCCACTAGAGCTTTTGCATTTTTCAGACGACTGTGCCTTTTTTTTTTTTTTTTCCCTTTCTTTTTTGACTCACTGGCAACTTTACTTTCACTAGAACTCACTTTCCTAGATACACGCAGGTGACAGACATAGAGACCTACCGACATTTTCTCAAGCCTTAGTATAGCCGAGGCTTCATCACCCTATACGTCCCAAGTTGAGTATTTTTGCTAAAGAGCACAGCAACACATCTGTCCTTGTGAACTGCCTCGTTGCAAAAAAGGAATCATTTTTTCCAGGCCGTTGCTCCAAAGGGGCAAGATCTTTTAAAACCGCAGTTGTGCCACCAAACCCGCTCAGGGTCCCTCCTAGCTTTTGACCGCCCTGAGATTTAACAGGCACACGCTCCATTCCATCTTCCAACAGCAAAAATACGTTAACGCTCTCGGACCCAGAGCGCAACCCTACGGATGTCCACGCACACACCCTGCCGTTTTGATGAGGAGCCACCCAGCATCCCTGCGAGCACAGCTGCACGCGCCAGATCGGTTTCCCCTACGCCGCGAGTTACCGGTTCCGGTGAACGTAGTTTCTGACGCTTTAAACCGAAAACCGTATCTCGACGCTTCGCCACAGTAGAAACGACCCATCGCCACAACGCTACAAAAACGCAGTAACACCAATTGCAAACCCACAGCAGCAACAGCTCCAGAAATATTTAGACCAGGAACAAGGGAGAAAAACAAAACAGCTTCATCTCACGCACAGGGGAGCGGCAGGCAGAGAAAAGGGTCGGCATTCTGAGCCCTTACAGAAAACGGGCATTCTCCTTCCGTTCCTCAGCCCGTCCGTTAAGGTCTAAATACCGCAACACCACTACGGCAACGTCGAGAGCAGGGAACAGCAGCCCTGCCGCCGGACTTGCCGCTGACCCACGCTATTTACGTAGCGGGACGCGTACGCAGAGGGACACGTTTTGCCACACGCAGCCCTGAACTTCCTGAAAATTTACGTTTACCAAAAAAAGCCATTTGGAACATATTGCCAAACAACATTCGGCAAGAAAGCTTTGATGCCTTTGACACACGCAAGTTTTTGGTCACTTGCTATTTGCTTCCTGTTGCTGCTGCTGTTCTTCCTTCAGAAATTCTACTCGTCGCCCAGTTATTCACTACTGGTTCAAGCATTTGCCTTCCTGGTATTACCAGCACATTCACAGAGGCAAATAACTTACTTGCTCTTCTACAATTATCCAAACGACAATTACAGCCATGAAAGAGAAGGAGAGGTCAGGCAGCAGAAGAGCTCTGCAGGCTGGCACCAGTCAATATTGCACTCTCTAAAAAACAAACAACAAAACAAAACCGTGACCCTGTATCCTTCTTTTTTTTTTTTTTTTTTTCTTCTTTCAGAGCTCATCCCTGCCTCAGCATTTTGTCTTGTCAGAGCATGAAGCGCAGGTGATCCGTACCCTGACGACTTTTGCGTGTGATGAATGCCTGTTCAGAAATAGTCCAGATCTGCAGGACTGGTGTCATTTCTATGGTTTTAATCATCATAACTCACATTTTATTTACTCACGCATTTGTGAGGAAACTAATTAACTTTCAGACACTGCCTCTCCTTTTTTTGAGGGGTGGGGGTGGAAATGTGTTAGAGACTGAAAAACATTACGATTCAGAGCTCCCAACCACGAGGGAGTGGTGGAGAAATCAATGAAAGCAAAGACCAACAGCAGCAACATCAACTGAAAGTTGGCTTTCATTCCGATCACGTACTTAAGCGACTCTCCTTGCAAGGCTGTGCCTCGGTCCTAGGAATGACTAGTCCCTTTTTGGAAGGACAAACTTTTTCACTTAAAAGTCCTAGACTGAAGACTCCGCTGAACGGAATGGGGATTGTGCCACGGGACAACATGCCATCAACACTCTTAATGGGGAAGGGAAAAAAAAAAAAAAAAACAAATAAAAATCAAGTACCAGTTCCCATCATGTTTCACTCATTACATTTCTACTGACATCTAGGTGCTCAAAAACAAACCACAGGGACACCACATATTCCTAAAAATTCAGTTATACATAAAAAAGTAAAAGGGTATTTCCAACTTGCCCATAAAATCAGTATGAACAGAGAGAAGAGAAACACTCGACCCCCTAAAGAAGCTAACAGGCAGCTCTGAATTTACCAGACAGGAAATTTCATTCTTTCACCTGAAACAAAAACACATCACGGGACCAGTTCAGGATCTGTTAACAGCAATTTTTCCATCAGCTTTTCGGCACTAGCAGCAAATTTGCCTTCTCTGTGGGTTTAACGTGGAGCATCTGTAGTGCCCTCGAACTCGCAAGTGTTTCTCTCCGCTCCCCCAGCCCGATACGTGCGATTACCTGAGCAGCAAGCGGAATTAACCAGGCAGGATTTTCTTCGTGTGACGCGGAAGGTGACGCTGGGAGAAGAGGAGACAAAGAAATGAACCTGCTTGTCACACCCAGCCAACGGTGAAAAGGCAGGGGAGGATTCTGCCGGAAGGGCTCTGCACCCCAGGAGCTCCCGCCAGCCCGTTTCTCTCCCCTTTGCCCGGTACCGAGGGGACGACGACACCTCGCCCGCGCCCCCTCGCAGGGGAGGCTGCCCCGGGAGAGCCGGGGGACCCCCACCTCGCTTCTGCCCGTGGGAATGGACCGGGAGAGACCCTCCACGCAGAGACAGGAGCGTGGCGTGGATTGCATGCCCGAGGGAAGAGGCCGGGCTCGCCGCTGGCAGAAGGACAACTCACCTCCCTGCTGCTCGGAGCTGCTTGCTGCGGACAGCCCTGCCTGCGCCCGGCCGCTCTTCCGCCGTGCTGGGAGCGCAGTCCGGCCGACGGACGCTCCAGCGGAAAGACGCTCCAGCTAATCGCGCCCCCTGCTCGGTTACAGCCGCAGGTACTTTCGCCTCTGGCTAATGCACGCTCCAGACAGCGGACACCCCGCCTCGTTCCAGCTCCCGCTTGCTACAGTTCTGGCTCGTTGAAGCCCCAGCTCCGCACTGAAGCTCCGCCTGATTTCAGCTGCTTCTCCTCACAAGCTCCAGCTACGTGCAACGGTCTGGGCTTTCCATAAGGTTGCATATCAACTGCTGTCAGAACTGGAGCATTAGGATTAAACAGCAGAGTTACACGCCAAGTAAATATTCGTTAAGTTTGGGCGATTAATTACTTAATAACTATTCTGAGCAGCGCAGAAAGAAGAGCTGGACTCAAAGAGGGCACGTGGGGTCTGAAAAGCGCCTTTCCCCCCCACAGACCATCGCAGATGTTGAGCTCGGCCGGCTGCGTGCCGGCCTCCCGAACTTCGGCGTCCGACACAACCAGACCCCCATCTACGGGGAGGGACCACGCACCCTGCCCGCCCGCCCCCCGCTTCCCCCCGCAGCCCCCAACACCCTCCCACCCGCCTGCAAAACCAGCCAAGCCGGCTCCCGCTTTTGGCCCTCACACCACCTGACTCGGGGCCCATTTGGGAGCCAAAAAACCCGGCTGCTGAGCCTGTTCTCAAGGCCCAAACACGCAGGGCCGGACCTCTGTTTCTGGGCCCAAAGCCGCGCAGCTCGGTCTGTTTCCGAGCCCCCAAATCAGCCACGCGAGCCTGTTGTCAAGCCCCAGGAACAGAAAACTTGTTCTCCATTTCTGACCCTGCAGTGCCCACGGGCGACGCCGAGCGTAGCCACCCCACAGCCCTGCACCCCCGGGGCCCCACGCGCAGTTTCGGGGAGTGCTCGGGACCTGCAGAGGGCCCGGCCCCACGCCTCTGCAGGGCAGCCCCAGCACAGGCAGGGCGTCGCTTCTCGATTGCCGTTTCAGGCTTTATTTCCCCGCCATCACCGGCACGGCCAGGCCCCCCACCCCAAACCTCCCAGCCGAAGCACCCCCGCGGGTAGCCGGGCCCAGCCACCCAGAAAACAAGAAAACCAAAGAGGGGACAACAAGACAGACAACGTGGGGAAAGGCAAGGAGAAGGACACAGAAACAGAGAGAGCGCGGGAGGGATAGGGAGCAGGACAGAGAGATGGAGCAAGAAAGGAAAAAAGGACAGGAGGCAGAACCAAGGGAAAGAGACAAGGACGGGGAGCAGGACAAAGGGATGGAAGACGGAAAAAAATTAGCGACGGGCTGCAGGACAGAGATGAAGGGATTAAATAGACACAGGGAGCATGACAGAAGGACAGAGAGGAGACAGACAAAAGGGACAAAGAGCAGGCCAGCATCGGAGGGGAAAAAAACCAACTGCGATGGGCAGTGGGAGAGAGATACGGAAAAAAGAAAAAAATACTGAGGAACAGAAAAAAGAAAGCAGCGACAGCTAGCTGGACAGGGGGACACCGTTAGAAAGGGCGGGAGAGGGAACGGGGCAGAGAAAGACAGACAGAGAAGGTAGTGAAAGAAAGCAAGGCAGAGGGACAGCAAGGCGGGGCGGGGGGGGAAGGGACAGGGGTCTGGACAGAGATGGAGAAATAAGCAGCAAGGACAGAGGAAAAGAGACAGAAAGAGGGACAGAGAACATGGCAGAGAAGGAAAAATCAGGACAGCGGCAGGACGGAGATCAAAAACTGGGACGGTCCTCAGGACAGAGAGGAATACGAATACGAGCAGGGAGCGGGACAAAGGGATACAGCGAGAAACGACGGGACAGGAAGCAAGACAGAGCGACAGACAAGAACGATGACAACGAGAGAGAGCGAGCGAGGAAGACAAAGACCGTGAGAAGCACGGGGCGGTGGGGAATTAGAAAGCGAGGTATCAGGAGCCCTGCAGAGAGAGGGAGGGTGAATAAAAAAGGGGCAGGAAGCAGCACAAAGGGTCACAGAGAGTAAGAGATGACCAGGAAGGAGGACGGGGCCAGTGAGATCCAGAATGACAAAAATAAACAGCAACAGCGAGCAAGACAAAGGGAGAGAGAGAGAAACAGAAAGTAGGAAGACGAGAGATAGGAAGGCAGGGACACAGAGCAGCACATAGAGGCACAGAGAGGAAAAGAACGCCAGAGAACAGGCCAGAGAAATCGGGAGGCGGGGAAAGAGGCGGATGCAGATCAGGACAAGGAGATGGAAAAGGAAAAAACAGCAACTGGCTGCAGGACAAAGACGGGGAGGGGCGGGGGGGGGGAGGAAGAGGGAGTAGGACAAGAGAATAGACAGAAGAGGAGAGGTACGGGGAAGCAAAATTTAAAAAAAAAAACAAAAACCAAATGTCACAGCAGCATGAGAAAGCGAGGGGGAGGGAGGGAGCGACCGGGACGCACAAGAGGAGCGACAGGGCCCCGAGGGCCCAGCACTCACCGCAGCTCTCGCTCTTGGAGCTGCCAGGAGGCCTTGCCAGCTCAGAATCTTCCTTCTCCTTCTCTCCTGCCTTCCTCTTCTGTAACTCCAGTCGCCTGGCTGTCCTCCACATAACGGAACACGCGAGCGCCTCGCTGCTCTTACGAGATGAGGCCCCCTAGACACGTAGCCTCGCTCGCTCGCTCACTACGTGGCCGTACCGCGCTGCTGGTCATGCATACAGACCCTGGCGGTCTGACCTGCTGTGGACTACGAGGAGGGATCCTCCCACACCCAGAGAGGCAAGCTCTCTCTTGCCTGCAGCGGGACGCAGCTGCCGGCCGGCCTTCCGTTTCTTCTTCTCTACCTTTCTGTGGCCTCTCCAGCTTCAGCAGCTCCCGTCCACAGCCAGCAAGCGCTCCGCCTGTCCCTCTGTGCTCCCGTGCCGCGAGGAGAGGGAGGCCAGGCAGAGACAGCCCACGCGAGCCTGAGGCTGCCGCAGTCAACGGCATCCCCGGGGACGAGCGGACAACCGCACTCACAGCGTGGCCTCTGGGAGAGGGAAAGAGGCAGCAGTGACCGTTATTACCGTAGCTCGACCCTGGCCGGAGCCCCTCCTTCCGCAGGGGCTTCCGCAGACGCCGCTCGTTCCCCGCGCCGCTGCTAACGGCACCCACGTTCAGGGAGACTCGAGAACATGGGAGAGCCAGCTTGCTGCCCTCACGACAGGGCTCGGGGGCTGCCTGCGGCTACAGCACAGGCTTCAGGGGAGGGGCTGGAGCTGGGGGCAGCCGCACGGGCCAAGCGGGGCCGGGGGAAGGCGCCGGGGGAGCTCCGGCGACTCGGGGAGGTGCCCGCTGGCCGCGCCTGGGGGTGCCCGCCTCCGTCCCCTCTTCCCTTCTATCGGCTCTCGGGGAACCGCCCGGCGCTGCCCTGGCCCGGCTCGCCTCCGGCGGACCGGGAGCCTGCCGCGGCGGCCGCTTCGCAGCTTCCCGTCCCGCCAGCCCCGGGCGGCCGGCGGGCAGGAGGCACCCCCCCGCCACCGCCCCGGCCCCCGCCGGAGGGGATCGCTCGCCTCACCCACGGTCTCGGCGACCGCCCGCCGCCGCCACGCTGCTCCCGGACACCGCGCATGCGCCGGAGGGGCCGGAGCCGGCGAGCGAACGCCGGGCTGCCCCACGCGCAGGACGGCACATGCGCCTGGGAGGCGCGTCCGCACGGCTGGTCGGGGAGCGGGCGCGGCGGGAAGCCCGCGGAAAACCACGCGAAACCGGCAACGCTCCCGAGTCTGACCTGGTCGGACTCCGGGGGCCGCGGCGGCAGCGAGGACTACGCCGCGCCCGAGAGCCGCGCTGCTGCCCGGCCGCCGAGTCCGCGAAAACTACAGCTCCCGGCATGCCCCGGGAGGCAGCCTGCCCTGCTGCCTGACCCCGAGGGGACGCCGCTTCCGTTTCCGCCCACCCCCACGCCGGCGCAGCCGCAGTCCCCGCCGAGCCCCCAGGGCCGGTCCGGGCGGCTCCAGCGCGCTCCCGCCGCCGCCGCCCCGGCACGGCGCGGCAACCCCCCGCCCGGCTCCAGCTTCGGGCAGCGCCCGCCGCCGCCCCGGCACGGCGCGGCCCCCCCCCGCCCGGCTCCAGCTTCGGGCAGCGCCCGCCGCCGCCGCCGCCCCGGCACGGCGCGGCCCCCCCCCGCCCGGCTCCAGCTTCGGGCAGCGCCCGCCGCCGCCGCCGCCCCGGCACGGCGCGGCCCCCCCCCGCCCGGCTCCAGCTTCGGGCAGCGCCCGCCGCCGCCCCGGCACGGCGCGGCCCCCCCCCGCCCGGCTCCAGCTTCGGGCAGCGCCCGCCGCCGCCCCGGCACGGCGCGGCCCCCCCCCGCCCGGCTCCAGCTTCGGGCAGCGCCCGCCGCCGCCGCCGCCCCGGCACGGCGCGGCCCCCCCCCGCCCGGCTCCAGCTTCGGGCAGCGCCCGCCGCCGCCCCGGCACGGCGCGGCCCCCCCCCGCCCGGCTCCAGCTTCGGGCAGCGCCCGCCGCCGCCCCGGCACGGCGCGGCCCCCCTCCGCCCGGCTCCAGCTTCGGGCAGCGCCCGCCGCCGCCCCGGCACGGCGCGGCCCCCCCCCGCCCGGCTCCAGCTTCGGGCAGCGCCCGCCGCCGCCCCGGCACGGCGCGGCCCCCCCCCGCCCGGCTCCAGCTTCGGGCAGCGCCCGCCGCCGCCGCCGCCGCGGCACGGCGCGGCCCCCCCCCGCCCGGCTCCAGCTTCGGGCAGCGCCCGCCGCCGCCGCCGCCGCGGCACGGCGCGGCCCCCCCCCGCCCGGCTCCAGCTTCGGGCAGCGCCCGCCGCCGCCGCCGCCCCGGCACGGCACAGCCCCGCTGCCGCTCCGTGCGTGCGACACAGACCCCGCCATCCTCCTCGGGGCTTTCCCCGGGACCCGCCGGGCGACTGCGCAGCCCCGCCACGGGGCCCGGTGAGCACCCCCCCCCACGCGCACGTGCTCCCAGCCGCCGCCCCCCCCCCCGCGCGCGCACGTGCTCCCAGCCCCCCTGTGAGCCCCCAGCTCCCCCCCCCGCCCCCGGCCTTCGGCACAGGCGACCCCACCTCCCCCGGGCCACCCCCGCCTCCGACGTTCGCCGTCCGAGGGGCGCCCGGCCCCGCTCACCTTCTCCCGAGGGGCAGCCGCAGCCCGGCCACCGCTCCACCCCGCTCCGCTCCTGCCTGGGCTCCCACCGGCCCCGCCCCGGCCCCTCCCCCGGCAGCCCCCCCTTTCCAGGGAGGGGCCGGCCCCAGCAGCCTCACTGCCCGCACCTGCGGCTCCTCCAGCCCCGGCCCGCAGCTGGGGGACCGAAATCCGGAACAAAACTCCTCAACACCCATGGGAAGTTAAGCAGCAGGCACTTCCTCGATTGAATGAAAGATGGCAAGAGTCATCTCATTTGGAAGAGGTGTTAACTGGGGTCAAAATACAGATTTTAATACCCATCTTATTTTAGTTCTAAGACTTGGCGATTGCCAGGTATCATCTTTTCCATTTACCCAGGTCCACCAGCGAGGCCACAAGGGAGATTTCTTCCAGAGAGAGGATAGAGTTATTAAGTCTAAAGTCCACCATTTGCTTTTCTCCTTCATGAAAAGATGAGTGGATCATTTATCATCACTAGTCACCCAAACAGTTAACCCTGAACTTTTCACCTGTCCTTTAATACAGTCAACTCCAAGCTAAATTTTTTCCGTCATTAAGAGGGGACCAAAGATCATTTAAAATATTATTATACTTTCTACAAATACATCCCCATCTTAGAGCTTTAGCTACTAGAGAAAGTCTTTGGAGTTTTGGGGTCAGAGGAGCTGCAAGTATAAACTTTCATACAGCTCTGTTGAGGATGTGTGATTTTTCTCTGGTTGTCTAAAGCAGTCTAAATTTCCATAGACGGTCCCGACTCTGGGTGGCTCTAACAAGGATCCTGGAACTCCAGGAAATTCTAAACAGCGTTTTATATTTCAAATATGATGCCAAGTTCCTTTTTGCACTTGTCTCTACGGTTTTGGCAACTGACAGCCCCAAGGGGTGCCCGTACAAGTGTCTCCCGAAGGGCGATTAAATTAATTCTTTTGTCCACGAGGTGGATGGTTTGGTAATGTTATAATTCACAACGCTCTAATTCCTTCTTTCAAATTTAAAAAAAAAAATTGCCTTTTAAATCCATCCCATTTAATTTGCTAAAATGATTCTCATTGTTCTGCATCTTTTCTCAAGTTTTGGTTAAATTCAATGTCAATATTCTTCACGGAACTAGATTTTCATCTGACTTTGGAATCGGAAGGCAGCCTGTTACTGAGGTTCAATTTTGTGTCTTTACCAAACTTTGAATCAATTACAAAACTAGATTTTTTTTTTTTTTAATCCAAATTACAAAAACGGTTAACATCAAGATTAATAGCTCAAACAATACTTGTTTCATTTTGTTTATCTCATGTTTAGAACCCCTCAAAAAAACCCACATAAACCCTATACACACACAAAAAGATTACTGCCCTCGACAATATTCCTAATAGCAACCCCAACCGTATAAACTTTACACAACTGTTTTCCCAAATAGATAACGTGAAACTTACTTATAGATTTTCAGGTTTAAAGGGCCAGTTTCTTTAGACTTCCAATTTCTTGTTGGTGCTTTCTTTATTCTTGAATAATGAAGCCAAGGTTCTTCTCCCAGACCTTTACTGCTATAAGGGTTGTTAAAATGACTCGATACGGTCCTTTCCACTTCTCCGTGATTTTATATATATTCAATCTAATCTCCCGGTCGGAAGGGATGCGCTGCTAAGTCCAATTCTAAGGGTCCAGCTGTGGAGACATACTGACAAAGTTCCTGAAAAGAATTGCTTAAAGAAATCATAACACCTTTTAAAAACCTATCTCCAAAGGCATTCAAGATACTCAGAACGTAGGACTCTTGATATGGTCTTTCATACAATATTTCATAGTGACTTCAATTTGCTTTCTCTTCTGGCTATACTCTGATTCTTAATAGAGCCATGGGTAATGCTCTAACCCATGTGAGAGGTTTCCTGACAAATTTTACTCGACTGTTGCTTAAGGGTATAGTTCATTCTCTCTCTCTCTCTTTTTTTTTTTCCCCCCCACTTGCTTGTGGTCTATGTGGGGTGTGATAGTCTCAATCTATAGATAATACTTTGCTCAACTTGTCTCCTAATCTTTGCTATAAAATGAGGGCCATTGTCAGATGACATTCTTACAGGCACCCCACATTTTGGTATTATCTCTTTGAGCAAGACTTTGACTACTTCCCTTGCTTTCTCGGTGCGACAAGGGAAAGCCTCGGGCCACCCAGTAAAGATATCAACTAACTAGGATAGATCCTTCTTTTCAAGGCAATTCTATAAAATCAATTTGCTAATATTCTCCTAAAAAAATTTCCTTCTTTAATAATCCCAAAGATGATCGTATTACTGATTCGGGGATAATTTTATATATAAATTTCACATCCGCTTATAATTGTTTAAGCAATCTTTGTCGTATTTCGCTTTCTGTTCCCCAGTATACTTTGTGATGTTCAGCTCGGGCAACTTCTCTTATTATTGTGGGTGGGACTCTTATTTGACCTGTCGGTGTTACAGCCTATCCTGTTTCATTTTGTTAGCCTGCCATCTAATAATTAATTCTTCATCTTTTTCATTATACATTGGAGTTTCTTTAGGCAACTTTATACTTTTCTCTGGAACTAGTGCTAGGATGCCTTTTTCTGCAGCCTCTTTAGCAGCTTTATCAGCCAGTCGGTTACCTGCGTTCGGACCGGTCTTACCTAACTGATGTGCTTTACAGTGCATTATCGTGACTGCTGTTGGTTTTTGAATGGTTTCTAACAATTTCAGTATTTGTTCTGCGTGCTGAATGGTGGTTCCTTGCGCAGGTAACAGTCCTCTTTCTCTCCGTATCGCTCCATGTGCGCGTACTGCTCCAAAAGCATACTTTGAGTCTGTCCAAGTGTTGACTCGCTTTCCTTGACTTAGTTCCAGAGCTCGAATAAGAGCTATCAATTCAGCCTTTTGGGCAGATATCGTCGAAGGCAAAGTTGGCAACGCAATTACCTCCTCAGTAGTTATTGTCTATCTTGATAAACGTTTTCCTTCACAGATGGAACCGCTTCCGTCGGCATATAGTTCCCAATCCGTTTCTTCTAGCGGCACATCTCAGAGATCCAGTCGGCTGGAGTAAACTCTTTCGATTGTCTGCAAGCAGTCACGTTCCAGTTCTCCTTTAACTTGATCAGTTGTGGAAAACGCAACAGGGTTAACGGTGGTAGTAGTTTTTAGGTAAACATCATCTTGTTCCAGCAACACCACTTGGTATTTCAGCATCCTGCTAGGGGATAACCAATGCCCCCCTTTCTGTTTTAGCACAACCGTTATCATATGGGAAACGTACAGTAATCCTTTGTCCTCAGGTTAAACTTACGAGCTTCCTGGATCAGTAGCACAGTTGCAGCGACGGCTCTCGGACGACCAGAGCATCCCAGACTCACATTACCTAATCGCTTCGAGAAGTAGGCCACAGCTCGCCCACTTGGCCCTAAATATTGGGCCAGGATACCCAGAGCTATACCTCTTCTTTCACAAGCAAAAAGTTCAAGTGTCTTTGTGAGATCTGGCAGGCCTAGGGCTGGCACCCCTATTACAGCCTGTTTCAATTCTTGGAAAGTAGCTTTCTGGGCATCGGTCCAATCCATTGTTTGAGGTTTTGAGCTGCTCCTATAAAGGTCAGGCCAGCAAGCCACAATTTATCATCTACAGGTGACACCACTCGACCATTCCCGGAAATGCTCGTCATTAATTTTTTTCGTCTTAGGTTCGGGGAGACGACAAATTGCCTCTTTTCTCTCAGTTCCCAATTGTCTCTGCCCTTTTAGGATTTTAAAACTCATTTACATAAGTTTCTTCTTTCTGGGTTATTTGGTTTTTTTCTTTTGACGCTCGATATCCACCGATTCCCCAAAAGTTCAAAAAGTTAATAGTTAACTTTGTGCATTGTTCTTCCGTCTCGGCTACAATTAACAGATCATCCATATATTCCGGCAAGATTTCTTGATTACTTTCTTTCTTCCAAATCTCTAAGTCTCGTGCCAATTGACTTCCAAAAACGGTAAGACTATTCTTAAAGCCTTGAGGCAAGACTGTCCACGTATATTGTGTTTTTCTCCCAGTCTCAGGATTTTCCCATTCCAAAGCAAAAACCTCTTGACTATTGGGATCCAAGGGAATACGGAAAAAGGCATCTTTTCGGTCTAACACTGTGAACCATTCTTGTTTCTCCGTTAGGGTCGTTAACAAAGTATAAGGATTTGCTACTACCGGATGAATATCTTGTACTATTTGATTTATTGCTCTGAGGAGGTCTTGAACTAATCTATCATCTTTTTTCATTAGCCTTTTAACAGGCAAGATCGGGGTGTTATATCTGGATTCACATTCTATTAACAATTTGTATCTTAAAAATTTTTGTATTACCATTACTAACCCTTTCTGACTTTCCGGTTTTAGGGGGTATTGTTTAATTCTTACCGGATTCCATCCTGGCTTTAAATCAACTCTCACGGGTTCTGCTTTTCGGATTTACCAGGAACTTCCCAGTCCAGACGATTAGAATTACAGCATTAGACTTTGACTGGTATAATCTTCTGCTGTCGGTAACCATCCTGTTAACAACAAAGCCACTGCTTCGATACGTTTAGTTTCTGGAATTAAAATTTTAATCTCTCCATTTTTAAATTTAATTTCTGCCTCTAAGTTCTCAAATAGATCTCTCCTTAACAGGAGTTTAGGAGAATTTGGCACATACAAAAACTGCTGAGTGACCCGTTGCTTTCCTAATTTCATTGTTAAAGACTTAAAGAAGGGTCTAGTTTCTCGTTCACCTGTTGCACCGACACCACCAATTTCTTCAAAACTTAACTCTCCCTCTAAGGTATTTAAAGCTGAAAAGGTGACTCTAGTGTCAATGCAAATTCAATTTTCTGTTCTCCCAGTTTAGCTGTAACCAGAGGTTCTGCTGGGAGACTCCCTTCCGGTCCCCGTCAGATACGTTCACTTAAAAAGAACAAATCTACATGTGGCACTTTATTCCAGTTACTCTCTCTCCTACAAAACGACAGTAATTGCAATATAGTATTGTAACTCAAAGTTCTGTTCGTTTACCATTTTTCCTGCAACTCACCCCAACGTGCCAATAAACATCCCGACGCTGATGTTTTTGGTATCTTTTCATCAGCAGTTCCATTTCCTGCACTCTTATTCTTAAACAATTTTGCTAATGCCATTATACTTCTATACATTCAAATACCAACTACCAAACAAATGCAAATGACAATCGTCCCAAATAATACACAAAGTCCAACCCAGCAATAGCTTTCGCTTATGACTTACGGGCAGACGCCTAGGCTTCCACTGCAGACGGGGACCCTCCAAGCCCCAACCCTGCGAAGCTTTCGCCACGCCTCACGGGCAGGCTTTCCAAACAAATTCCAAAGCAGCGGCGCCTCACCTTTTTTCCAGGGAACGCTGCGAGGAGCTTTGCGAGTCGAGGGTGACGGTTCTCCCCGACAATACCTCGGTGCCGGCCGGAGTTCGATCGACACTCGATCTCGTCCAGTCTCACTCGCAAGGTCCCATCTGGGTCGCCAAAACCGTTACCAAAATCCAGAATAAAACTCCTTAACACCAACGTGAAGTTAAGAAGCGGGCACTTTGTTTATCGCAGCGCTGGGGACACGGGGGATCGCTCCTCCAAAGGCGTGCCCCACTTAGTATCAAAATCCACCAGTTTTCACAGACTTTTTCTGTCAGGTCATTGTTACCTAAGCTCCTTCTGTAAAAATGCATACTATGCTCGTTCTTAAATTTAACCTTTATAATGATCGGTCCTTTGATTATATAACCTTATCAATATTCTTATTTAAAAACAATCATTGGTCAGTTACACTTAGCTCTGCTGACTGGCATCTTCGATACTCAAATCGAGATGGGAAGGGTAAGGGGGTTTCCAAGCAGCAAACTGGTGTCCACGACAGTTTCCTTGGTTTCCTGAAACAGAACGTAGAAAAGCCAGTAACTTCCTGGTGAGGTTTCTAGGGTTAGCTCTTTCAAACTTTAACAATGTTAAGGTTCCTAGAGTCACGCGTAACACAGTTCCTAAAGTTTCTATGGCTACGTTTCAAACTTGACAATCCTATACGTTATGCTTCACAATTTTACTTCTTAATCAAACCTAACTCTTCTATGTGATTAAATTTTGATTTCTTTACCAGAATACTTGCAACAGCCGGAGCCCAGCAGGAACAGGGGGGGCACGGCCCGACCCCCCCAGCGCCTCACCTCCTCCTCCTCCCCTGGGCTCCCTCACGGCCCCTCGCCCCGTGCAGAGGGAGCGCAAACGCAGCCCGGAGGGCAAAGAGGACGGACGGCCAGCGTTTATTCAGTCAGTCGCGTGCCCATCGAGTCCCGCCAGCGAGTCTGCTCCGGGGCTCGGGGCGCCCCCCGGCGCTCCCCCTGCCCCTCAGACACCTCTGATAGCCTATTTCCATACATTCTGTATGGCACGTCTAAATATTGGTATGGTTTTAATATTTTGTACCAGCTGTGGAAACTGGTTTGCTGCTAGGTGACTGCAAAAGTGAGATTTGGTAAATAATTATTAGAAATCTTATACTAACACTACCATTGAAACAATAGACAAAAGTATAGCCAAGCAATCGACTAGCAGAGGTAGGTACTCCTAAGTTTTGCAGTTCTTTGCTCTTATGACTAGATGTTCCTGGACGCTAGATGAGAACAATGCTGAAACTGACCACACGTGATTGAAACTGCGTTAAGCTTCAAGATCAAAGAACAAGGACAAGAATAAAGACTTCGAGGACAGCCAGCAAGAACTTCAAATGGGTCGGTGGTCGCAAAAGCAGCCCTTCGACTCAAATGGATCCTTCATTGCGCGTGATCGGATGTAGGCAGTACTATGATAATCGGTTGCCATCGTTTTTACGTATATGTATTCTAATCTGATTAACATGCAATTACTTATTCTATATAACCTGTTTGTGCTAAAGCGGTGGCATGCACGCTAGGTGGAACTATCCCCCGTGCATCCAGCGCTGCAATGAAGAATGCCTGCTTTCTAAAACTCCAAAACGAGTCTTAGGGAGTTTCTTCGACCGGCTTTTCAGTATCAGAGGTACAAGGGAGGAAGGAAAAAGAAACAAAAGAAAAAAGAAAAAAAACAGGCAGCGGTGTGGGAAAGAGAGGGGACCAGGGGAGGGGCAGGGAGGGACCAGAACGCAGAAGAGGGGAGTCAGGGCCCCGAGGGCCCGGGGCTCACCACAGCTCTTGTTCTTGGCGCTGCCAGGAGAATTTGCCAGTTCAGACGCTTCTTTCCGCTCCTCTCCCGCTCCCCTCCTCTTCTGTAACTCCGGCGCCACGGCCGTCCTCCCCCTAGGAGAACACGCGCCTCGTAGGTCTTGCAAGACGAGGCTTCCCAGGCACGGAGCCTCGCTCGCTCGCTCGCACACTACGTGGCCGTACCGCGCCGTCGGTGCTGCATACGGACCCTGCGGACTACAAAGAGGGATCCTTCCACACGCGGAGAGGCAGGCTCTCTCTTGCCTGCAGCGGGAGGCAGCTGCCGGCCGGCCGGCCTTCCATTTCTTCTTCTCTACCTTTCTGTGGCCTCTCCAGCTTCAGCCGCAGCAGCTCCTGCCCGCAGCCGGTAAGCGCCCCGCCTGTCCCCTCGTGCTCCCGCGCCGCGAGGAGAGGGAGGCCGGGCAGAGACAGCGCGTGCCAGCTTTCCTTGCCGGCGGCGTTTCCTTACCGGGAGGAAGCAACGAGCGCGGCGGCACCTCCCGCCGGTGCCGCATTGCCGTTACCGTCGGACGGCACGTGCAGGACCGGGGCAGCCCCGCGCACTCGCAGCCTCCGGGCTGCAGTACCGAACATTGGTCGCGGGGTGGCAGCGGCGAGCGCTTGGCACAACGCGCCAGCGCGCATGCGCGGCACCCCAGCTGCAGTACCGAACTCTGTTCAATAGGTGGCGGAAGAGAGCGCTGGAGAAACGCGCCGCTACCGCGCATGCGCGGCTCCCGAGCCGCTGTACCGCGTTTTGGTTGCCAGGCAACAGCAGGAGGGCGGCAAAGGCCGCCACCGCGCATGCGCGGCTCCCGAACGCCAGTGCGGCGTTTCGGTTGCCAGGCAACAGCACGAGCGCCGTAAACCGCGCAGCCGCGCATGCGCGGTGGCCGAGGCGTCGTGTCGCGCTTTGGTTGCCAGGCAACAGCGGCGAGCGCCGTAAAAGGCGCATCGCGCATGCGCGGTGCCGAGCTGCCGTAACGCGCTCTGGTTGCCGGGCAACGGCACGAGCGCCGTAAACCGCGTCGCCGCGCATGCGCGGTGGCCGAGGCGTCGTGTCGCGCTTTGGTTGCCAGGCAACAGCGGCGAGCGCCGTAAAAGGCGCACTGCGCATGCGCGGATGCCGAGCTGCCGTAAAGCGTCCCGGTCGCTGGGCAACACCAGGAGCGCCGCCGCGCATGCGCGGTTGCCGCCACGCCGTGTCGGAGCTCCGGCGACTCGGGGAGGCGCCCGTTGGCCGCGCCTGGGGGGCGCCCGCCTCCGTCCCCTCTTCCCTTCTATCGGCTCTCGGGGAACTGCCCAGCGCTGCCCTGGCCCGGCTCGCCTCCGGCGGACCGGGAGCCTGCCGTGGCGGCCGCTTCGCAGCTTCCCGTCCCGCCAGCCCCGGGCGGCCAGGAGGCATCCCCCGCCGGAGCGGATCGCTCGCCTCACCCGCGGTCCCGGCGCTCGCCCGCTGCCGCCGAGACCCGCGCCCTGCGCGCCGCCACGGTGCTCCCGGGCGCCGCGCATGCGCCCGCCCTCGACGGCGCGCCGGGGGGGGGGGGGGGGGGGGGTGTCAGAGCCGGCGCGCCAACGCCGGGCTGCAGTACCACACTTTGCCCACAAGGCGGCAGCACCCGAGGCGGCGGCGCTGCTGCGCACCTGTGCGGTGCCGGCGCTGCTGTTCCGCGCTTTGCCCGCTGAGCGCCCGCCCACACCGCGCACGGGGGGCGGCAGCGGCGTTTCCTTACCGGGAGGAAGCAACGAGCGCGCCGGCACTCTCCCCCCGTGCCGCACTGCCGTTACCGTTGGACCACGGGTGCCGTTACAGGGGCACCACCGCGCCTTTGCAGCCTCCGAGCTGTAGGACCCCATTTTGGTCGCCGGGCAGCAGCATCCCCACAACGATCCTCTTCGGAGCAGCGGCTGGATGAGGGATGACTGACAGCTCAGCCCAGCAGAGACCAGACACAGGCGGCAACTACTTACTGGGGGCACAGGGCTTACGTTGCCCTGCCCTTTCCCCACTCGCAGCCCAGGCAGTCATCTTCATCGCCTCCGTTCCAAAAAGCACCCGAGGGCCTGGAGCGTTTACAGCAGTCAAGTGCAAAGAACAGACCATTCGGGTGCTCGCTTCTGTCCCTGCCCCCCCACCCCATTATCTAGAGAGGAGAAGCAGCACAGGGAGCCTGCAAACGGCAGGGGGGAGGGGGGGTGGTCCCCTGGACCAAGCCCCCAGGGACTGCTGTAGCCCTCTGCATGTGGCATCAGGGTTGCGGGAGTGACAGCAGCCAGTCAACAGATGCTGGCGACAGATTTTAAAAACAAAAACATAACGCCTGGTGCAGCTGACAGCCTGAAGGCAGGCCACAAGAGACCCAAAGCTGCTCTGTGCCAGAGGGGCAGCTCTGTTCAGCAGGGAACGCCGCGCACCAGATGCCAGCGGCCCACCTGCAAGCGAGCGATACCCTGGCGACCCTGGGGCTCAGTTGGGGTGGGCGCACCTTTCCTCACCTCCGTGCTGTCAGAACTCTGCTCTCCCAATCCTGCGCGCACACAAGGCTTCTTGTGCGGGGCTTGTCTCTTATCGAAGAGACGCTGCACGGTGTTACTTACCGCCCCGCCCTCCGGCGTGCAAAGGAATCAGCCGTGAAGCAGGGATAGCAAAGAGGCCTGTCGGGATAGTAGTAGTCCTCAGCAGATGACCGCAGAGCCCTCGAGGTTCCATCTTTGCTCCCTACAGGAGCGTGGCTCCGCACTCCTTGCCGCTCCCGCCAGCAAGCGACACAATTGCCCTTTGCCGCCTGCAACACGCAGTACCTGCACGGCCCCAGTACTGCCGCTTACAGAGCGAGAGGCGCTCGCTATAAAGCGGCAATGAAGAACAAGGACGGCCCGTCAAGATGGCAGGACGAACATAGAGAGCCTCCAGCATTAGCCAGGCGGGGCTTGCAACTCACCTCGTGTCGTGGTTTAACGCCAGCCAGCAACAAAGCCCCACGCGACCGCTCACTCGCTCCCCCGCCCCCAGTGGGACAGGGAGACAATCGGAAGGGCGAAAGTGAGAAAACTCGTGGCTTGAAACGAAAACAGTCTAATCATTAAAAAGAAACAACAACAACAACTTGCAAGGAAAAGAAGAAGGAAAAATGACAGAGAATGGGGTGCAGGCAGCATGCCAGGGGTCTGGAGCCTGATGGATGATGCGGGGGGGGGGGGGGGGGGGGGGTGGTGGTGGTGGTGTGGATTATGGAAGAGGGAAAGGAAGCGGGGGGGGACGACAGGGGGGACGGGACAGGAGACAGAAGAGCAGGGCATGCGGGGGGGAAACAACTCGCGTGGGTTAAAAACTCGCATGGGTGAAGGGGGCGGGCTGGAGCAGCAGGGGGCATATGGGGGAGAAACACACGCGGGGGGGGGGGGGGGGGTAGGTGAGGGTACAGAGGTGCATGGGGGGACACGGGTAGGGATGACCTACCCCAGGGAGTCCACCCAGGATGATCCACAGCAGGTAACTCGCCTGGGATAACCCGCAACAGAGCATCCACACCAGATAATCCACACTGGGAGGACCCCCAGCAACACCCCTCAAACTGCCTGTGCTTCACCCCCAATCTTCCCCAAACTGGGGAGTTTTCTGCTTTTTCAAAATACTCCGTTTGGGGTGTGTTTCAGTGCTTTTCCACAACATAAAAAGGGGTGATCTTTTGGTTGTGGTTTTGTGCATGAAAATGGGGTGGGTTTTTTGCTTTCCAGCTGCACAAATCCAGGCGGATTTGGCTTTCCCAGGAGTCCCAAATTTGTTTGGTTTTTTCCGTTGCAGACCCAGAACCAGGGGGTTTGGGGTTGTCCTGGTTTCGGCTGGAATAAAGTTCATTTTCTTCTGACTAGCTGGTACAGGGCCATTTTGGATTTAGAATGAGAACAATGTTGACAACACACCGATGCTGTAGTTGTTGCTAAGCAGCGTTTAGACTAAGTCAGGGACCTTCCAGCTTCTCATACCGCCCTGCCAGCAGAGGCTGGGGGTGCACAAGAAGAGTCGCTGAGCTAAAGGAGGATGCCAGGTAAACAGGTCAGCTCGAAATACACCACCACCTTTAAAAGTTAAGAGCGATTTGAACACTTAAAATCAGCACTTAGGCTAATCGATACCATTTTGAACACCTTCTTAGCATACAAGTAAACACTCTCGCCGGTGTTGGAAAACGTCTCCTCCCTTCCTTACAGCACTGCTGCAGGGAGATAACCCCGGGAGGCTGCGGGACGAGGTCGTACACAATCAGAATCTACGCTTACGGATCCACCGCAACAGCTACAGCCCTTGCGCTGCTGCTGCTGCTGCTGCTTTGCATCTTGCTTGTTTGGTGAATAAAGCTGAAAGCGAAGTGGAAAACTTCAAAGAGCAAAATGAAAAATAAAGAACAAATCTCAATCATTCACTTTACACTAAAAAGGTGTGCCCATGTTTATATACATCCAATAAAAATACTTATACTATAAAAGTATTTGATTTTCCTTTTCCATTACCTTAGCTTGCACAGCTCTGAATTCATACCATTAAATTATCTCTCTCCAAAGTACACAGTTATAACGGGACTAGGGGTTTTTGTGCGTGTTGCATAACGCGGAGGGACACCTGGTCAGCTGAGCTGCCCAAGAGAGGTGTACTGAACTGCCAGGGAAACGCACCATTGAAAGCCAGACAGAAAGAAAGTACTTCAGAGCACTCCGTCAAAACATCAGGAAAAAAAACCCATAACATTCAGTTGCCTCTCTTTTTAAATGTTTAGACAAATACCTAACTGCTTACATACACCTAACAAATCATATACTACAGCTATCTGGCAGTTACAGTTTAAACAATGCAAGTCAATTTGTAAAATCCCCAGCGCTGCAATACCTCAGACTACCAAAAAGGACTGGCAGATTTCCTAATGCTTTTGGCAGTACTGAAGCATGCAGAGCAACACTTTTTCATGTTATCTCGACCGTTACAACTGAGAAACCAAAGACCAGTGATGCCATCAACTTTAGGAAGATGGGCCGTGCTTGGGTCTTTGGAAGGAAATTGACTTTTTTTTTTTCCCCTCTCTTTTTTTAAAGAGAGTGAAAAGTCTCATTACTGATGACTTCTACTGTCAAGTTGATCACCTCTGAAGATCCACTCTGATGGGAAGTTCATAAAACAAAATTTCTTTGAGAGAGAAAGACTTCCATTTTGGAAAATCTCTTTCCAACTGAAGTCAAAATTACACACTGTAGGTGAAAGGAAAAAATACATTACTGAAGCAGTAACTCATCAAAACCACCTCAGGACTCACTGTCACTAGTTACAAGGCTGCTAATGCTTCCTGGGAAAGCCTGGAAAACACACAGATGCGACGCCCATTTGCCCTGTTTTGTCCACGTCTCTTCTTTGACCTTGACTGCTTTTAGTACAGATGCTAATTATCTCCGTAACGTTTTTGAGCACTACTATAAGATATTTAAAAAAAAAAAAAAATCATTGACTGTAAAAGCATAAAGGTTTTATCATGAAAACAAAGTCTGTTTCTTCTGAACAGCTGAACTCTTACGAACAGTTTCTTCCCTCTTTTAGGACAAAATTAGTTTCACAGTATCATTTACTAGCAAGCACACAGAAACAGAAGATTATGCTTTCAGGAAGAGAAGATAAACTGAGGGAAGTAAACTTTGTATAGGTGTAACATGCTCCAGAACAGAACTTATTTTTAGTTTTTGTGTTAAAATATTTCATGTAAAAAAAAAAGTAGAAGGAGAGTTGGCACACTCTCAACATTAAAGTCCGTACCGCAAGTACCTTTGGAAAAACGCAGACACACATCGTAGGCGTACCTTGTACTTGCAGGCCACTACGGAATCTTTCCGTCTGTTTCGTACCGTCACGGCAGAAGAAAGGGCAACCACGGCGAAACGGTGCCAGCTGACATCCAGCTGAGAGAAGAAAAAAAAAACATTAGCACAAAGCTGGGTAGGAATCCAAAGCTGCCTTTTTTTTTTTTTTGTGAAGGTTTGTGAAGACAGTACGACTGAGCGGAGGAAAAACTATTTTTGCGTCATCTTCGGTACAGTTGTTGACACGGGCCACTAGAGCTTTTGCATTTTTCAGACGACTGTGCCTTTTTTTTTTTTTTTTCCCTTTCTTTTTTGACTCACTGGCAACTTTACTTTCACTAGAACTCACTTTCCTAGATACACGCAGGTGACAGACATAGAGACCTACCGACATTTTCTCAAGCCTTAGTATAGCCGAGGCTTCATCACCCTATACGTCCCAAGTTGAGTATTTTTGCTAAAGAGCACAGCAACACATCTGTCCTTGTGAACTGCCTCGTTGCAAAAAAGGAATCATTTTTTCCAGGCCGTTGCTCCAAAGGGGCAAGATCTTTTAAAACCGCAGTTGTGCCACCAAACCCGCTCAGGGTCCCTCCTAGCTTTTGACCGCCCTGAGATTTAACAGGCACACGCTCCATTCCATCTTCCAACAGCAAAAATACGTTAACGCTCTCGGACCCAGAGCGCAACCCTACGGATGTCCACGCACACACCCTGCCGTTTTGATGAGGAGCCACCCAGCATCCCTGCGAGCACAGCTGCACGCGCCAGATCGGTTTCCCCTACGCCGCGAGTTACCGGTTCCGGTGAACGTAGTTTCTGACGCTTTAAACCGAAAACCGTATCTCGACGCTTCGCCACAGTAGAAACGACCCATCGCCACAACGCTACAAAAACGCAGTAACACCAATTGCAAACCCACAGCAGCAACAGCTCCAGAAATATTTAGACCAGGAACAAGGGAGAAAAACAAAACAGCTTCATCTCACGCACAGGGGAGCGGCAGGCAGAGAAAAGGGTCGGCATTCTGAGCCCTTACAGAAAACGGGCATTCTCCTTCCGTTCCTCAGCCCGTCCGTTAAGGTCTAAATACCGCAACACCACTACGGCAACGTCGAGAGCAGGGAACAGCAGCCCTGCCGCCGGACTTGCCGCTGACCCACGCTATTTACGTAGCGGGACGCGTACGCAGAGGGACACGTTTTGCCACACGCAGCCCTGAACTTCCTGAAAATTTACGTTTACCAAAAAAAGCCATTTGGAACATATTGCCAAACAACATTCGGCAAGAAAGCTTTGATGCCTTTGACACACGCAAGTTTTTGGTCACTTGCTATTTGCTTCCTGTTGCTGCTGCTGTTCTTCCTTCAGAAATTCTACTCGTCGCCCAGTTATTCACTACTGGTTCAAGCATTTGCCTTCCTGGTATTACCAGCACATTCACAGAGGCAAATAACTTACTTGCTCTTCTACAATTATCCAAACGACAATTACAGCCATGAAAGAGAAGGAGAGGTCAGGCAGCAGAAGAGCTCTGCAGGCTGGCACCAGTCAATATTGCACTCTCTAAAAAACAAACAACAAAACAAAACCGTGACCCTGTATCCTTCTTTTTTTTTTTTTTTTTTTCTTCTTTCAGAGCTCATCCCTGCCTCAGCATTTTGTCTTGTCAGAGCATGAAGCGCAGGTGATCCGTACCCTGACGACTTTTGCGTGTGATGAATGCCTGTTCAGAAATAGTCCAGATCTGCAGGACTGGTGTCATTTCTATGGTTTTAATCATCATAACTCACATTTTATTTACTCACGCATTTGTGAGGAAACTAATTAACTTTCAGACACTGCCTCTCCTTTTTTTGAGGGGTGGGGGTGGAAATGTGTTAGAGACTGAAAAACATTACGATTCAGAGCTCCCAACCACGAGGGAGTGGTGGAGAAATCAATGAAAGCAAAGACCAACAGCAGCAACATCAACTGAAAGTTGGCTTTCATTCCGATCACGTACTTAAGCGACTCTCCTTGCAAGGCTGTGCCTCGGTCCTAGGAATGACTAGTCCCTTTTTGGAAGGACAAACTTTTTCACTTAAAAGTCCTAGACTGAAGACTCCGCTGAACGGAATGGGGATTGTGCCACGGGACAACATGCCATCAACACTCTTAATGGGGAAGGGAAAAAAAAAAAAAAAAACAAATAAAAATCAAGTACCAGTTCCCATCATGTTTCACTCATTACATTTCTACTGACATCTAGGTGCTCAAAAACAAACCACAGGGACACCACATATTCCTAAAAATTCAGTTATACATAAAAAAGTAAAAGGGTATTTCCAACTTGCCCATAAAATCAGTATGAACAGAGAGAAGAGAAACACTCGACCCCCTAAAGAAGCTAACAGGCAGCTCTGAATTTACCAGACAGGAAATTTCATTCTTTCACCTGAAACAAAAACACATCACGGGACCAGTTCAGGATCTGTTAACAGCAATTTTTCCATCAGCTTTTCGGCACTAGCAGCAAATTTGCCTTCTCTGTGGGTTTAACGTGGAGCATCTGTAGTGCCCTCGAACTCGCAAGTGTTTCTCTCCGCTCCCCCAGCCCGATACGTGCGATTACCTGAGCAGCAAGCGGAATTAACCAGGCAGGATTTTCTTCGTGTGACGCGGAAGGTGACGCTGGGAGAAGAGGAGACAAAGAAATGAACCTGCTTGTCACACCCAGCCAACGGTGAAAAGGCAGGGGAGGATTCTGCCGGAAGGGCTCTGCACCCCAGGAGCTCCCGCCAGCCCGTTTCTCTCCCCTTTGCCCGGTACCGAGGGGACGACGACACCTCGCCCGCGCCCCCTCGCAGGGGAGGCTGCCCCGGGAGAGCCGGGGGACCCCCACCTCGCTTCTGCCCGTGGGAATGGACCGGGAGAGACCCTCCACGCAGAGACAGGAGCGTGGCGTGGATTGCATGCCCGAGGGAAGAGGCCGGGCTCGCCGCTGGCAGAAGGACAACTCACCTCCCTGCTGCTCGGAGCTGCTTGCTGCGGACAGCCCTGCCCGCGCCCGGCCGCTCTTCCGCCGTGCTGGGAGCGCAGTCCGGCCGACGGACGCTCCAGCGGAAAGACGCTCCAGCTAATCGCGCCCCCTGCTCGGTTACAGCCGCAGGTACTTTCGCCTCTGGCTAATGCACGCTCCAGACAGCGGACACCCCGCCTCGTTCCAGCTCCCGCTTGCTACAGTTCTGGCTCGTTGAAGCCCCAGCTCCGCACTGAAGCTCCGCCTGATTTCAGCTGCTTCTCCTCACAAGCTCCAGCTACGTGCAACGGTCTGGGCTTTCCATAAGGTTGCATATCAACTGCTGTCAGAACTGGAGCATTAGGATTAAACAGCAGAGTTACACGCCAAGTAAATATTCGTTAAGTTTGGGCGATTAATTACTTAATAACTATTCTGAGCAGCGCAGAAAGAAGAGCTGGACTCAAAGAGGGCACGTGGGGTCTGAAAAGCGCCTTTCCCCCCCACAGACCATCGCAGATGTTGAGCTCGGCCGGCTGCGTGCCGGCCTCCCGAACTTCGGCGTCCGACACAACCAGACCCCCATCTACGGGGAGGGACCACGCACCCTGCCCGCCCGCCCCCCGCTTCCCCCCGCAGCCCCCAACACCCTCCCACCCGCCTGCAAAACCAGCCAAGCCGGCTCCCGCTTTTGGCCCCCACACCACCTGACTCGGGGCCCATTTGGGAGCCAAAAAACCCGGCTGCTGAGCCTGTTCTCAAGGCCCAAACACGCAGGGCCGGACCTCTGTTTCTGGGCCCAAAGCCGCGCAGCTCGGTCTGTTTCCGAGCCCCCAAATCAGCCACGCGAGCCTGTTGTCAAGCCCCAGGAACAGAAAACTTGTTCTCCATTTCTGACCCTGCAGTGCCCACGGGCGACGCCGAGCGTAGCCACCCCACAGCCCTGCACCCCCGGGGCCCCACGCGCAGTTTCGGGGAGTGCTCGGGACCTGCAGAGGGCCCGGCCCCACGCCTCTGCAGGGCAGCCCCAGCACAGGCAGGGCGTCGCTTCTCGATTGCCGTTTCAGGCTTTATTTCCCCGCCATCACCGGCACGGCCAGGCCCCCCACCCCAAACCTCCCAGCCGAAGCACCCCCGCGGGTAGCCGGGCCCAGCCACCCAGAAAACAAGAAAACCAAAGAGGGGACAACAAGACAGACAACGTGGGGAAAGGCAAGGAGAAGGACACAGAAACAGAGAGAGCGCGGGAGGGATAGGGAGCAGGACAGAGAGATGGAGCAAGAAAGGAAAAAAGGACAGGAGGCAGAACCAAGGGAAAGAGACAAGGACGGGGAGCAGGACAAAGGGATGGAAGACGGAAAAAAATTAGCGACGGGCTGCAGGACAGAGATGAAGGGATTAAATAGACACAGGGAGCATGACAGAAGGACAGAGAGGAGACAGACAAAAGGGACAAAGAGCAGGCCAGCATCGGAGGGGAAAAAAACCAACTGCGATGGGCAGTGGGAGAGAGATACGGAAAAAAGAAAAAAATACTGAGGAACAGAAAAAAGAAAGCAGCGACAGCTAGCTGGACAGGGGGACACCGTTAGAAAGGGCGGGAGAGGGAACGGGGCAGAGAAAGACAGACAGAGAAGGTAGTGAAAGAAAGCAAGGCAGAGGGACAGCAAGGCGGGGCGGGGGGGGAAGGGACAGGGGTCTGGACAGAGATGGAGAAATAAGCAGCAAGGACAGAGGAAAAGAGACAGAAAGAGGGACAGAGAACATGGCAGAGAAGGAAAAATCAGGACAGCGGCAGGACGGAGATCAAAAACTGGGACGGTCCTCAGGACAGAGAGGAATACGAATACGAGCAGGGAGCGGGACAAAGGGATACAGCGAGAAACGACGGGACAGGAAGCAAGACAGAGCGACAGACAAGAACGATGACAACGAGAGAGAGCGAGCGAGGAAGACAAAGACCGTGAGAAGCACGGGGCGGTGGGGAATTAGAAAGCGAGGTATCAGGAGCCCTGCAGAGAGAGGGAGGGTGAATAAAAAAGGGGCAGGAAGCAGCACAAAGGGTCACAGAGAGTAAGAGATGACCAGGAAGGAGGACGGGGCCAGTGAGATCCAGAATGACAAAAATAAACAGCAACAGCGAGCAAGACAAAGGGAGAGAGAGAGAAACAGAAAGTAGGAAGACGAGAGATAGGAAGGCAGGGACACAGAGCAGCACATAGAGGCACAGAGAGGAAAAGAACGCCAGAGAACAGGCCAGAGAAATCGGGAGGCGGGGAAAGAGGCGGATGCAGATCAGGACAAGGAGATGGAAAAGGAAAAAACAGCAACTGGCTGCAGGACAAAGACGGGGAGGGGCGGGGGGGGGGAGGAAGAGGGAGTAGGACAAGAGAATAGACAGAAGAGGAGAGGTACGGGGAAGCAAAATTTAAAAAAAAAAACAAAAACCAAATGTCACAGCAGCATGAGAAAGCGAGGGGGAGGGAGGGAGCGACCGGGACGCACAAGAGGAGCGACAGGGCCCCGAGGGCCCAGCACTCACCGCAGCTCTCGCTCTTGGAGCTGCCAGGAGGCCTTGCCAGCTCAGAATCTTCCTTCTCCTTCTCTCCTGCCTTCCTCTTCTGTAACTCCAGTCGCCTGGCTGTCCTCCACATAACGGAACACGCGAGCGCCTCGCTGCTCTTACGAGATGAGGCCCCCTAGACACGTAGCCTCGCTCGCTCGCTCACTACGTGGCCGTACCGCGCTGCTGGTCATGCATACAGACCCTGGCGGTCTGACCTGCTGTGGACTACGAGGAGGGATCCTCCCACACCCAGAGAGGCAAGCTCTCTCTTGCCTGCAGCGGGACGCAGCTGCCGGCCGGCCTTCCGTTTCTTCTTCTCTACCTTTCTGTGGCCTCTCCAGCTTCAGCAGCTCCCGTCCACAGCCAGCAAGCGCTCCGCCTGTCCCTCTGTGCTCCCGTGCCGCGAGGAGAGGGAGGCCAGGCAGAGACAGCCCACGCGAGCCTGAGGCTGCCGCAGTCAACGGCATCCCCGGGGACGAGCGGACAACCGCACTCACAGCGTGGCCTCTGGGAGAGGGAAAGAGGCAGCAGTGACCGTTATTACCGTAGCTCGACCCTGGCCGGAGCCCCTCCTTCCGCAGGGGCTTCCGCAGACGCCGCTCGTTCCCCGCGCCGCTGCTAACGGCACCCACGTTCAGGGAGACTCGAGAACATGGGAGAGCCAGCTTGCTGCCCTCACGACAGGGCTCGGGGGCTGCCTGCGGCTACAGCACAGGCTTCAGGGGAGGGGCTGGAGCTGGGGGCAGCCGCACGGGCCAAGCGGGGCCGGGGGAAGGCGCCGGGGGAGCTCCGGCGACTCGGGGAGGTGCCCGCTGGCCGCGCCTGGGGGTGCCCGCCTCCGTCCCCTCTTCCCTTCTATCGGCTCTCGGGGAACCGCCCGGCGCTGCCCTGGCCCGGCTCGCCTCCGGCGGACCGGGAGCCTGCCGCGGCGGCCGCTTCGCAGCTTCCCGTCCCGCCAGCCCCGGGCGGCCGGCGGGCAGGAGGCACCCCCCCGCCACCGCCCCGGCCCCCGCCGGAGGGGATCGCTCGCCTCACCCACGGTCTCGGCGACCGCCCGCCGCCGCCACGCTGCTCCCGGACACCGCGCATGCGCCGGAGGGGCCGGAGCCGGCGAGCGAACGCCGGGCTGCCCCACGCGCAGGACGGCACATGCGCCTGGGAGGCGCGTCCGCACGGCTGGTCGGGGAGCGGGCGCGGCGGGAAGCCCGCGGAAAACCACGCGAAACCGGCAACGCTCCCGAGTCTGACCTGGTCGGACTCCGGGGGCCGCGGCGGCAGCGAGGACTACGCCGCGCCCGAGAGCCGCGCTGCTGCCCGGCCGCCGAGTCCGCGAAAACTACAGCTCCCGGCATGCCCCGGGAGGCAGCCTGCCCTGCTGCCTGACCCCGAGGGGACGCCGCTTCCGTTTCCGCCCACCCCCACGCCGGCGCAGCCGCAGTCCCCGCCGAGCCCCCAGGGCCGGTCCGGGCGGCTCCAGCGCGCTCCCGCCGCCGCCGCCCCGGCACGGCGCGGCAACCCCCCGCCCGGCTCCAGCTTCGGGCAGCGCCCGCCGCCGCCCCGGCACGGCGCGGCCCCCCCCCGCCCGGCTCCAGCTTCGGGCAGCGCCCGCCGCCGCCGCCGCCCCGGCACGGCGCGGCCCCCCCCCGCCCGGCTCCAGCTTCGGGCAGCGCCCGCCGCCGCCGCCGCCCCGGCACGGCGCGGCCCCCCCCCGCCCGGCTCCAGCTTCGGGCAGCGCCCGCCGCCGCCGCCGCCCCGGCACGGCGCGGCCCCCCCCCGCCCGGCTCCAGCTTCGGGCAGCGCCCGCCGCCGCCCCGGCACGGCGCGGCCCCCCTCCGCCCGGCTCCAGCTTCGGGCAGCGCCCGCCGCCGCCCCGGCACGGCGCGGCCCCCCCCCGCCCGGCTCCAGCTTCGGGCAGCGCCCGCCGCCGCCGCCGCCCCGGCACGGCGCGGCCCCCCCCCGCCCGGCTCCAGCTTCGGGCAGCGCCCGCCGCCGCCGCCGCCCCGGCACGGCGCGGCCCCCCCCCGCCCGGCTCCAGCTTCGGGCAGCGCCCGCCGCCGCCCCGGCACGGCGCGGCCCCCCCCCGCCCGGCTCCAGCTTCGGGCAGCGCCCGCCGCCGCCGCCGCCGCCGCCGCGGCACGGCGCGGCCCCCCCCCGCCCGGCTCCAGCTTCGGGCAGCGCCCGCCGCCGCCGCCGCCCCGGCACGGCACAGCCCCGCTGCCGCTCCGTGCGTGCGACACAGACCCCGCCATCCTCCTCGGGGCTTTCCCCGGGACCCGCCGGGCGACTGCGCAGCCCCGCCACGGGGCCCGGTGAGCACCCCCCCCCCACGCGCACGTGCTCCCAGCCGCCGCCCCCCCCCCCGCGCGCGCACGTGCTCCCAGCCCCCCTGTGAGCCCCCAGCTCCCGCCCCCGGCCTTCGGCACAGGCGACCCCACCTCCCCCGGGCCACCCCCGCCTCCGACGTTCGCCGTCCGAGGGGCGCCCGGCCCCGCTCACCTTCTCCCGAGGGGCAGCCGCAGCCCGGCCACCGCTCCACCCCGCTCCGCTCCTGCCTGGGCTCCCACCGGCCCCGCCCCGGCCCCTCCCCCGGCAGCCCCCCCTTTCCAGGGAGGGGCCGGCCCCAGCAGCCTCACTGCCCGCACCTGCGGCTCCTCCAGCCCCGGCCCGCAGCTGGGGGACCGAAATCCGGAACAAAACTCCTCAACACCCATGGGAAGTTAAGCAGCAGGCACTTCCTCGATTGAATGAAAGATGGCAAGAGTCATCTCATTTGGAAGAGGTGTTAACTGGGGTCAAAATACAGATTTTAATACCCATCTTATTTTAGTTCTAAGACTTGGCGATTGCCAGGTATCATCTTTTCCATTTACCCAGGTCCACCAGCGAGGCCACAAGGGAGATTTCTTCCAGAGAGAGGATAGAGTTATTAAGTCTAAAGTCCACCATTTGCTTTTCTCCTTCATGAAAAGATGAGTGGATCATTTATCATCACTAGTCACCCAAACAGTTAACCCTGAACTTTTCACCTGTCCTTTAATACAGTCAACTCCAAGCTAAATTTTTTCCGTCATTAAGAGGGGACCAAAGATCATTTAAAATATTATTATACTTTCTACAAATACATCCCCATCTTAGAGCTTTAGCTACTAGAGAAAGTCTTTGGAGTTTTGGGGTCAGAGGAGCTGCAAGTATAAACTTTCATACAGCTCTGTTGAGGATGTGTGATTTTTCTCTGGTTGTCTAAAGCAGTCTAAATTTCCATAGACGGTCCCGACTCTGGGTGGCTCTAACAAGGATCCTGGAACTCCAGGAAATTCTAAACAGCGTTTTATATTTCAAATATGATGCCAAGTTCCTTTTTGCACTTGTCTCTACGGTTTTGGCAACTGACAGCCCCAAGGGGTGCCCGTACAAGTGTCTCCCGAAGGGCGATTAAATTAATTCTTTTGTCCACGAGGTGGATGGTTTGGTAATGTTATAATTCACAACGCTCTAATTCCTTCTTTCAAATTTAAAAAAAAAAATTGCCTTTTAAATCCATCCCATTTAATTTGCTAAAATGATTCTCATTGTTCTGCATCTTTTCTCAAGTTTTGGTTAAATTCAATGTCAATATTCTTCACGGAACTAGATTTTCATCTGACTTTGGAATCGGAAGGCAGCCTGTTACTGAGGTTCAATTTTGTGTCTTTACCAAACTTTGAATCAATTACAAAACTAGATTTTTTTTTTTTTTAATCCAAATTACAAAAACGGTTAACATCAAGATTAATAGCTCAAACAATACTTGTTTCATTTTGTTTATCTCATGTTTAGAACCCCTCAAAAAAACCCACATAAACCCTATACACACACAAAAAGATTACTGCCCTCGACAATATTCCTAATAGCAACCCCAACCGTATAAACTTTACACAACTGTTTTCCCAAATAGATAACGTGAAACTTACTTATAGATTTTCAGGTTTAAAGGGCCAGTTTCTTTAGACTTCCAATTTCTTGTTGGTGCTTTCTTTATTCTTGAATAATGAAGCCAAGGTTCTTCTCCCAGACCTTTACTGCTATAAGGGTTGTTAAAATGACTCGATACGGTCCTTTCCACTTCTCCGTGATTTTATATATATTCAATCTAATCTCCCGGTCGGAAGGGATGCGCTGCTAAGTCCAATTCTAAGGGTCCAGCTGTGGAGACATACTGACAAAGTTCCTGAAAAGAATTGCTTAAAGAAATCATAACACCTTTTAAAAACCTATCTCCAAAGGCATTCAAGATACTCAGAACGTAGGACTCTTGATATGGTCTTTCATACAATATTTCATAGTGACTTCAATTTGCTTTCTCTTCTGGCTATACTCTGATTCTTAATAGAGCCATGGGTAATGCTCTAACCCATGTGAGAGGTTTCCTGACAAATTTTACTCGACTGTTGCTTAAGGGTATAGTTCATTCTCTCTCTCTCTCTTTTTTTTTTTCCCCCCCACTTGCTTGTGGTCTATGTGGGGTGTGATAGTCTCAATCTATAGATAATACTTTGCTCAACTTGTCTCCTAATCTTTGCTATAAAATGAGGGCCATTGTCAGATGACATTCTTACAGGCACCCCACATTTTGGTATTATCTCTTTGAGCAAGACTTTGACTACTTCCCTTGCTTTCTCGGTGCGACAAGGGAAAGCCTCGGGCCACCCAGTAAAGATATCAACTAAAACTAGGATAGATCCTTCTTTTCAAGGCAATTCTATAAAATCAATTTGCTAATATTCTCCTAAAAAAATTTCCTTCTTTAATAATCCCAAAGATGATCGTATTACTGATTCGGGGATAATTTTATATATAAATTTCACATCCGCTTATAATTGTTTAAGCAATCTTTGTCGTATTTCGCTTTCTGTTCCCCAGTATACTTTGTGATGTTCAGCTCGGGCAACTTCTCTTATTATTGTGGGTGGGACTCTTATTTGACCTGTCGGTGTTACAGCCTATCCTGTTTCATTTTGTTAGCCTGCCATCTAATAATTAATTCTTCATCTTTTTCATTATACATTGGAGTTTCTTTAGGCAACTTTATACTTTTCTCTGGAACTAGTGCTAGGATGCCTTTTTCTGCAGCCTCTTTAGCAGCTTTATCAGCCAGTCGGTTACCTGCGTTCGGACCGGTCTTACCTAACTGATGTGCTTTACAGTGCATTATCGTGACTGCTGTTGGTTTTTGAATGGTTTCTAACAATTTCAGTATTTGTTCTGCGTGCTGAATGGTGGTTCCTTGCGCAGGTAACAGTCCTCTTTCTCTCCGTATCGCTCCATGTGCGCGTACTGCTCCAAAAGCATACTTTGAGTCTGTCCAAGTGTTGACTCGCTTTCCTTGACTTAGTTCCAGAGCTCGAATAAGAGCTATCAATTCAGCCTTTTGGGCAGATATCGTCGAAGGCAAAGTTGGCAACGCAATTACCTCCTCAGTAGTTATTGTCTATCTTGATAAACGTTTTCCTTCACAGATGGAACCGCTTCCGTCGGCATATAGTTCCCAATCCGTTTCTTCTAGCGGCACATCTCAGAGATCCAGTCGGCTGGAGTAAACTCTTTCGATTGTCTGCAAGCAGTCACGTTCCAGTTCTCCTTTAACTTGATCAGTTGTGGAAAACGCAACAGGGTTAACGGTGGTAGTAGTTTTTAGGTAAACATCATCTTGTTCCAGCAACACCACTTGGTATTTCAGCATCCTGCTAGGGGATAACCAATGCCCCCCTTTCTGTTTTAGCACAACCGTTATCATATGGGAAACGTACAGTAATCCTTTGTCCTCAGGTTAAACTTACGAGCTTCCTGGATCAGTAGCACAGTTGCAGCGACGGCTCTCGGACGACCAGAGCATCCCAGACTCACATTACCTAATCGCTTCGAGAAGTAGGCCACAGCTCGCCCACTTGGCCCTAAATATTGGGCCAGGATACCCAGAGCTATACCTCTTCTTTCACAAGCAAAAAGTTCAAGTGTCTTTGTGAGATCTGGCAGGCCTAGGGCTGGCACCCCTATTACAGCCTGTTTCAATTCTTGGAAAGTAGCTTTCTGGGCATCGGTCCAATCCATTGTTTGAGGTTTTGAGCTGCTCCTATAAAGGTCAGGCCAGCAAGCCACAATTTATCATCTACAGGTGACACCACTCGACCATTCCCGGAAATGCTCGTCATTAATTTTTTTCGTCTTAGGTTCGGGGAGACGACAAATTGCCTCTTTTCTCTCAGTTCCCAATTGTCTCTGCCCTTTTAGGATTTTAAAACTCATTTACATAAGTTTCTTCTTTCTGGGTTATTTGGTTTTTTTCTTTTGACGCTCGATATCCACCGATTCCCCAAAAGTTCAAAAAGTTAATAGTTAACTTTGTGCATTGTTCTTCCGTCTCGGCTACAATTAACAGATCATCCATATATTCCGGCAAGATTTCTTGATTACTTTCTTTCTTCCAAATCTCTAAGTCTCGTGCCAATTGATTTCCAAAAACGGTAAGACTATTCTTAAAGCCTTGAGGCAAGACTGTCGACGTATATTGTGTTTTTCTCCCAGTCTCAGGATTTTCCCATTCCAAAGCAAAAACCTCTTGACTATTGGGATCCAAGGGAATACGGAAAAAGGCATCTTTTCGGTCTAACACTGTGAACCATTCTTGTTTCTCCGTTAGGGTCGTTAACAAAGTATAAGGATTTGCTACTACCGGATGAATATCTTGTACTATTTGATTTATTGCTCTGAGGAGGTCTTGAACTAATCTATCATCTTTTTTCATTAGCCTTTTAACAGGCAAGATCGGGGTGTTATATCTGGATTCACATTCTATTAACAATTTGTATCTTAAAAATTTTTGTATTACCATTACTAACCCTTTCTGACTTTCCGGTTTTAGGGGGTATTGTTTAATTCTTACCGGATTCCATCCTGGCTTTAAATCAACTCTCACGGGTTCTGCTTTTCGGATTTACCAGGAACTTCCCAGTCCAGACGATTGGAATTACAGCATTAGACTTTGACTGGTATAATCTTCTGCTGTCGGTAACCATCCTGTTAACAACAAAGCCACTGCTTCGATACGTTTAGTTTCTGGAATTAAAATTTTAATCTCTCCATTTTTAAATTTAATTTCTGCCTCTAAGTTCTCAAATAGATCTCTCCTTAACAGGAGTTTAGGAGAATTTGGCACATACAAAAACTGCTGAGTGACCCGTTGCTTTCCTAATTTCATTGTTAAAGACTTAAAGAAGGGTCTAGTTTCTCGTTCACCTGTTGCACCGACACCACCAATTTCTTCAAAACTTAACTCTCCCTCTAAGGTATTTAAAGCTGAAAAGGTGACTCTAGTGTCAATGCAAATTCAATTTTCTGTTCTCCCAGTTTAGCTGTAACCAGAGGTTCTGCTGGGAGACTCCCTTCCGGTCCCCGTCAGATACGTTCACTTAAAAAGAACAAATCTACATGTGGCACTTTATTCCAGTTACTCTCTCTCCTACAAAACGACAGTAATTGCAATATAGTATTGTAACTCAAAGTTCTGTTCGTTTACCATTTTTCCTGCAACTCACCCCAACGTGCCAATAAACATCCCGACGCTGATGTTTTTGGTATCTTTTCATCAGCAGTTCCATTTCCTGCACTCTTATTCTTAAACAATTTTGCTAATGCCATTATACTTCTATACATTCAAATACCAACTACCAAACAAATGCAAATGACAATCGTCCCAAATAATACACAAAGTCCAACCCAGCAATAGCTTTCGCTTATGACTTACGGGCAGACGCCTAGGCTTCCACTGCAGACGGGGACCCTCCAAGCCCCAACCCTGCGAAGCTTTCGCCACGCCTCACGGGCAGGCTTTCCAAACAAATTCCAAAGCAGCGGCGCCTCACCTTTTTTCCAGGGAACGCTGCGAGGAGCTTTGCGAGTCGAGGGTGACGGTTCTCCCCGACAATACCTCGGTGCCGGCCGGAGTTCGATCGACACTCGATCTCGTCCAGTCTCACTCGCAAGGTCCCATCTGGGTCGCCAAAACCGTTACCAAAATCCAGAATAAAACTCCTTAACACCAACGTGAAGTTAAGAAGCGGGCACTTTGTTTATCGCAGCGCTGGGGACACGGGGGATCGCTCCTCCAAAGGCGTGCCCCACTTAGTATCAAAATCCACCAGTTTTCACAGACTTTTTCTGTCAGGTCATTGTTACCTAAGCTCCTTCTGTAAAAATGCATACTATGCTCGTTCTTAAATTTAACCTTTATAATGATCGGTCCTTTGATTATATAACCTTATCAATATTCTTATTTAAAAACAATCATTGGTCAGTTACACTTAGCTCTGCTGACTGGCATCTTCGATACTCAAATCGAGATGGGAAGGGTAAGGGGGTTTCCAAGCAGCAAACTGGTGTCCACGACAGTTTCCTTGGTTTCCTGAAACAGAACGTAGAAAAGCCAGTAACTTCCTGGTGAGGTTTCTAGGGTTAGCTCTTTCAAACTTTAACAATGTTAAGGTTCCTAGAGTCACGCGTAACACAGTTCCTAAAGTTTCTATGGCTACGTTTCAAACTTGACAATCCTATACGTTATGCTTCACAATTTTACTTCTTAATCAAACCTAACTCTTCTATGTGATTAAATTTTGATTTCTTTACCAGAATACTTGCAACAGCCGGAGCCCAGCAGGAACAGGGGGGGCACGGCCCGACCCCCCCAGCGCCTCACCTCCTCCTCCTCCCCTGGGCTCCCTCACGGCCCCTCGCCCCGTGCAGAGGGAGCGCAAACGCAGCCCGGAGGGCAAAGAGGACGGACGGCCAGCGTTTATTCAGTCAGTCGCGTGCCCATCGAGTCCCGCCAGCGAGTCTGCTCCGGGGCTCGGGGCGCCCCCCGGCGCTCCCCCTGCCCCTCAGACACCTCTGATAGCCTATTTCCATACATTCTGTATGGCACGTCTAAATATTGGTATGGTTTTAATATTTTGTACCAGCTGTGGAAACTGGTTTGCTGCTAGGTGACTGCAAAAGTGAGATTTGGTAAATAATTATTAGAAATCTTATACTAACACTACCATTGAAACAATAGACAAAAGTATAGCCAAGCAATCGACTAGCAGAGGTAGGTACTCCTAAGTTTTGCAGTTCTTTGCTCTTATGACTAGATGTTCCTGGACGCTAGATGAGAACAATGCTGAAACTGACCACACGTGATTGAAACTGCGTTAAGCTTCAAGATCAAAGAACAAGGACAAGAATAAAGACTTCGAGGACAGCCAGCAAGAACTTCAAATGGGTCGGTGGTCGCAAAAGCAGCCCTTCGACTCAAATGGATCCTTCATTGCGCGTGATCGGATGTAGGCAGTACTATGATAATCGGTTGCCATCGTTTTTACGTATATGTATTCTAATCTGATTAACATGCAATTACTTATTCTATATAACCTGTTTGTGCTAAAGCGGTGGCATGCACGCTAGGTGGAACTATCCCCCGTGCATCCAGCGCTGCAATGAAGAATGCCTGCTTTCTAAAACTCCAAAACGAGTCTTAGGGAGTTTCTTCGACCGGCTTTTCAGTATCAGAGGTACAAGGGAGGAAGGAAAAAGAAACAAAAGAAAAAAGAAAAAAAACAGGCAGCGGTGTGGGAAAGAGAGGGGACCAGGGGAGGGGCAGGGAGGGACCAGAACGCAGAAGAGGGGAGTCAGGGCCCCGAGGGCCCGGGGCTCACCACAGCTCTTGTTCTTGGCGCTGCCAGGAGAATTTGCCAGTTCAGACGCTTCTTTCCGCTCCTCTCCCGCTCCCCTCCTCTTCTGTAACTCCGGCGCCACGGCCGTCCTCCCCCTAGGAGAACACGCGCCTCGTAGGTCTTGCAAGACGAGGCTTCCCAGGCACGGAGCCTCGCTCGCTCGCTCGCACACTACGTGGCCGTACCGCGCCGTCGGTGCTGCATACGGACCCTGCGGACTACAAAGAGGGATCCTTCCACACGTGGAGAGGCAGGCTCTCTCTTGCCTGCAGCGGGAGGCAGCTGCCGGCCGGCCGGCCTTCCATTTCTTCTTCTCTACCTTTCTGTGGCCTCTCCAGCTTCAGCCGCAGCAGCTCCTGCCCGCAGCCGGTAAGCGCCCCGCCTGTCCCCTCGTGCTCCCGCGCCGCGAGGAGAGGGAGGCCGGGCAGAGACAGCGCGTGCCAGCTTTCCTTGCCGGCGGCGTTTCCTTACCGGGAGGAAGCAACGAGCGCGGCGGCACCTCCCGCCGGTGCCGCATTGCCGTTACCGTCGGACGGCACGTGCAGGACCGGGGCAGCCCCGCGCACTCGCAGCCTCCGGGCTGCAGTACCGAACATTGGTCGCGGGGTGGCAGCGGCGAGCGCTTGGCACAACGCGCCAGCGCGCATGCGCGGCACCCCAGCTGCAGTACCGAACTCTGTTCAATAGGTGGCGGAAGAGAGCGCTGGAGAAACGCGCCGCTACCGCGCATGCGCGGCTCCCGAGCCGCTGTACCGCGTTTTGGTTGCCAGGCAACAGCAGGAGGGCGGCAAAGGCCGCCACCGCGCATGCGCGGCTCCCGAACGCCAGTGCGGCGTTTCGGTTGCCAGGCAACAGCACGAGCGCCGTAAACCGCGCAGCCGCGCATGCGCGGTGGCCGAGGCGTCGTGTCGCGCTTTGGTTGCCAGGCAACAGCGGCGAGCGCCGTAAAAGGCGCATCGCGCATGCGCGGTGCCGAGCTGCCGTAACGCGCTCTGGTTGCCGGGCAACGGCACGAGCGCCGTAAACCGCGTCGCCGCGCATGCGCGGTGGCCGAGGCGTCGTGTCGCGCTTTGGTTGCCAGGCAACAGCGGCGAGCGCCGTAAAAGGCGCACTGCGCATGCGCGGATGCCGAGCTGCCGTAAAGCGTCCCGGTCGCTGGGCAACACCACGAGCGCCGCCGCGCATGCGCGGTTGCCGCCACGCCGTGTCGGAGCTCCGGCGACTCGGGGAGGCGCCCGTTGGCCGCGCCTGGGGGGCGCCCGCCTCCGTCCCCTCTTCCCTTCTATCGGCTCTCGGGGAACTGCCCAGCGCTGCCCTGGCCCGGCTCGCCTCCGGCGGACCGGGAGCCTGCCGTGGCGGCCGCTTCGCAGCTTCCCGTCCCGCCAGCCCCGGGCGGCCAGGAGGCATCCCCCGCCGGAGCGGATCGCTCGCCTCACCCGCGGTCCCGGCGCTCGCCCGCTGCCGCCGAGACCCGCGCCCTGCGCGCCGCCACGGTGCTCCCGGGCGCCGCGCATGCGCCCGCCCTCGACGGCGCGCCGGGGGGGGGGGGGGGGGGGGGGGTGTGTCAGAGCCGGCGCGCCAACGCCGGGCTGCAGTACCACACTTTGCCCACAAGGCGGCAGCACCCGAGGCGGCGGCGCTGCTGCGCACCTGTGCGGTGCCGGCGCTGCTGTTCCGCGCTTTGCCCGCTGAGCGCCCGCCCACACCGCGCACGGGGGGCGGCAGCGGCGTTTCCTTACCGGGAGGAAGCAACGAGCGCGCCGGCACTCTCCCCCCGTGCCGCACTGCCGTTACCGTTGGACCACGGGTGCCGTTACAGGGGCACCACCGCGCCTTTGCAGCCTCCGAGCTGTAGGACCCCATTTTGGTCGCCGGGCAGCAGCATCCCCACAACGATCCTCTTCGGAGCAGCGGCTGGATGAGGGATGACTGACAGCTCAGCCCAGCAGAGACCAGACACAGGCGGCAACTACTTACTGGGGGCACAGGGCTTACGTTGCCCTGCCCTTTCCCCACTCGCAGCCCAGGCAGTCATCTTCATCGCCTCCGTTCCAAAAAGCACCCGAGGGCCTGGAGCGTTTACAGCAGTCAAGTGCAAAGAACAGACCATTCGGGTGCTCGCTTCTGTCCCTGCCCCCCCACCCCATTATCTAGAGAGGAGAAGCAGCACAGGGAGCCTGCAAACGGCAGGGGGGAGGGGGGGTGGTCCCCTGGACCAAGCCCCCAGGGACTGCTGTAGCCCTCTGCATGTGGCATCAGGGTTGCGGGAGTGACAGCAGCCAGTCAACAGATGCTGGCGACAGATTTTAAAAACAAAAACATAACGCCTGGTGCAGCTGACAGCCTGAAGGCAGGCCACAAGAGACCCAAAGCTGCTCTGTGCCAGAGGGGCAGCTCTGTTCAGCAGGGAACGCCGCGCACCAGATGCCAGCGGCCCACCTGCAAGCGAGCGATACCCTGGCGACCCTGGGGCTCAGTTGGGGTGGGCGCACCTTTCCTCACCTCCGTGCTGTCAGAACTCTGCTCTCCCAATCCTGCGCGCACACAAGGCTTCTTGTGCGGGGCTTGTCTCTTATCGAAGAGACGCTGCACGGTGTTACTTACCGCCCCGCCCTCCGGCGTGCAAAGGAATCAGCCGTGAAGCAGGGATAGCAAAGAGGCCTGTCGGGATAGTAGTAGTCCTCAGCAGATGACCGCAGAGCCCTCGAGGTTCCATCTTTGCTCCCTACAGGAGCGTGGCTCCGCACTCCTTGCCGCTCCCGCCAGCAAGCGACACAATTGCCCTTTGCCGCCTGCAACACGCAGTACCTGCACGGCCCCAGTACTGCCGCTTACAGAGCGAGAGGCGCTCGCTATAAAGCGGCAATGAAGAACAAGGACGGCCCGTCAAGATGGCAGGACGAACATAGAGAGCCTCCAGCATTAGCCAGGCGGGGCTTGCAACTCACCTCGTGTCGTGGTTTAACGCCAGCCAGCAACAAAGCCCCACGCGACCGCTCACTCGCTCCCCCGCCCCCAGTGGGACAGGGAGACAATCGGAAGGGCGAAAGTGAGAAAACTCGTGGCTTGAAACGAAAACAGTCTAATCATTAAAAAGAAACAACAACAACAACTTGCAAGGAAAAGAAGAAGGAAAAATGACAGAGAATGGGGTGCAGGCAGCATGCCAGGGGTCTGGAGCCTGATGGATGATGCGGGGGGGGGGGGGGGGGGGGGGTGGGGGTGGTGGTGGTGTGGATTATGGAAGAGGGAAAGGAAGCGGGGGGGGACGACAGGGGGGACGGGACAGGAGACAGAAGAGCAGGGCATGCGGGGGGGAAACAACTCGCGTGGGTTAAAAACTCGCATGGGTGAAGGGGGCGGGCTGGAGCAGCAGGGGGCATATGGGGGAGAAACACACGCGGGGGGGGGGGGGGGGTAGGTGAGGGTACAGAGGTGCATGGGGGGACACGGGTAGGGATGACCTACCCCAGGGAGTCCACCCAGGATGATCCACAGCAGGTAACTCGCCTGGGATAACCCGCAACAGAGCATCCACACCAGATAATCCACACTGGGAGGACCCCCAGCAACACCCCTCAAACTGCCTGTGCTTCACCCCCAATCTTCCCCAAACTGGGGAGTTTTCTGCTTTTTCAAAATACTCCGTTTGGGGTGTGTTTCAGTGCTTTTCCACAACATAAAAAGGGGTGATCTTTTGGTTGTGGTTTTGTGCATGAAAATGGGGTGGGTTTTTTGCTTTCCAGCTGCACAAATCCAGGCGGATTTGGCTTTCCCAGGAGTCCCAAATTTGTTTGGTTTTTTCCGTTGCAGACCCAGAACCAGGGGGTTTGGGGTTGTCCTGGTTTCGGCTGGAATAAAGTTCATTTTCTTCTGACTAGCTGGTACAGGGCCATTTTGGATTTAGAATGAGAACAATGTTGACAACACACCGATGCTGTAGTTGTTGCTAAGCAGCGTTTAGACTAAGTCAGGGACCTTCCAGCTTCTCATACCGCCCTGCCAGCAGAGGCTGGGGGTGCACAAGAAGAGTCGCTGAGCTAAAGGAGGATGCCAGGTAAACAGGTCAGCTCGAAATACACCACCACCTTTAAAAGTTAAGAGCGATTTGAACACTTAAAATCAGCACTTAGGCTAATCGATACCATTTTGAACACCTTCTTAGCATACAAGTAAACACTCTCGCCGGTGTTGGAAAACGTCTCCTCCCTTCCTTACAGCACTGCTGCAGGGAGATAACCCCGGGAGGCTGCGGGACGAGGTCGTACACAATCAGAATCTACGCTTACGGATCCACCGCAACAGCTACAGCCCTTGCGCTGCTGCTGCTGCTGCTGCTTTGCATCTTGCTTGTTTGGTGAATAAAGCTGAAAGCGAAGTGGAAAACTTCAAAGAGCAAAATGAAAAATAAAGAACAAATCTCAATCATTCACTTTACACTAAAAAGGTGTGCCCATGTTTATATACATCCAATAAAAATACTTATACTATAAAAGTATTTGATTTTCCTTTTCCATTACCTTAGCTTGCACAGCTCTGAATTCATACCATTAAATTATCTCTCTCCAAAGTACACAGTTATAACGGGACTAGGGGTTTTTGTGCGTGTTGCATAACGCGGAGGGACACCTGGTCAGCTGAGCTGCCCAAGAGAGGTGTACTGAACTGCCAGGGAAACGCACCATTGAAAGCCAGACAGAAAGAAAGTACTTCAGAGCACTCCGTCAAAACATCAGGAAAAAAAACCCATAACATTCAGTTGCCTCTCTTTTTAAATGTTTAGACAAATACCTAACTGCTTACATACACCTAACAAATCATATACTACAGCTATCTGGCAGTTACAGTTTAAACAATGCAAGTCAATTTGTAAAATCCCCAGCGCTGCAATACCTCAGACTACCAAAAAGGACTGGCAGATTTCCTAATGCTTTTGGCAGTACTGAAGCATGCAGAGCAACACTTTTTCATGTTATCTCGACCGTTACAACTGAGAAACCAAAGACCAGTGATGCCATCAACTTTAGGAAGATGGGCTGTGCTTGGGTCTTTGGAAGGAAATTGACTTTTTTTTTTTCCCCTCTCTTTTTTTAAAGAGAGTGAAAAGTCTCATTACTGATGACTTCTACTGTCAAGTTGATCACCTCTGAAGATCCACTCTGATGGGAAGTTCATAAAACAAAATTTCTTTGAGAGAGAAAGACTTCCATTTTGGAAAATCTCTTTCCAACTGAAGTCAAAATTACACACTGTAGGTGAAAGGAAAAAATACATTACTGAAGCAGTAACTCATCAAAACCACCTCAGGACTCACTGTCACTAGTTACAAGGCTGCTAATGCTTCCTGGGAAAGCCTGGAAAACACACAGATGCGACGCCCATTTGCCCTGTTTTGTCCACGTCTCTTCTTTGACCTTGACTGCTTTTAGTACAGATGCTAATTATCTCCGTAACGTTTTTGAGCACTACTATAAGATATTTAAAAAAAAAAAAAAATCATTGACTGTAAAAGCATAAAGGTTTTATCATGAAAACAAAGTCTGTTTCTTCTGAACAGCTGAACTCTTAAGAACAGTTTCTTCCCTCTTTTAGGACAAAATTAGTTTCACAGTATCATTTACTAGCAAGCACACAGAAACAGAAGATTATGCTTTCAGGAAGAGAAGATAAACTGAGGGAAGTAAACTTTGTATAGGTGTAACATGCTCCAGAACAGAACTTATTTTTAGTATTTGTGTTAAAATATTTAATGTAAAAAAAAAAAGTAGGAGAGTTGGCACACTCTCAACATTAAAGTCCGTACCGCAAGTACCTTTGGAAAAACACAGACACACATCGTAGGCGTACCTTGTACTTGCAGGCCACTACGGAATCTTTCCGTCTGTCTCGTACCGTCACGGCAGAAGAAAGGGCAACCACGGCGAAACGGTGCCAGCTGACATCCAGCTGAGAGAAGAAAAAAAAAACATTAGCACAAAGCTGGGTAGGAATCCAAAGCTGCCTTTTTTTTTTTTTTTGTGAAGGTTTGTGAAGACAGTACGACTGAGCGGAGGAAAAACTATTTTTGCGTCATCTTCGGTACAGTTGTTGACACGGGCCACTAGAGCTTTTGCATTTTTCAGACGACTGTGCCTTTTTTTTTTTTTTCCCCTTTCTTTTTTGACTCACTGGCAACTTTACTTTCACTAGAACTCACTTTCCTAGATACACGCAGGTGACAGACATAGAGACCTACCGACATTTTCTCAAGCCTTAGTATAGCCGAGGCTTCATCACCCTATACGTCCCAAGTTGAGTATCTTTGCTAAAGAGCACAGCAACACATCTGTCCTTGTGAACTGCCTCGTTGCAAAAAAGGAATCATTTTTTCCAGGCCGTTGCTCCAAACGGGCAAGATCTTTTAAAACCGCAGTTGTGCCACCAAACCCGCTCAGGGTCCCTCCTAGCTTTTGACCGCCCTGAGATTTAACAGGCACACGCTCCATTCCATCTTCCAACAGCAAAAATACGTTAACGCTCTCGGACCCAGAGCGCAACCCTACGGATGTCCACGCACACACCCTGCCGTTTTGATGAGGAGCCACCGAGCATCCCTGCGAGCACAGCTGCACGCGCCAGATCGGTTTCCCCTACGCCGCGAGTTACCGGTTCCGGTGAACGTAGTTTCTGACGCTTTAAACCGAAAACCGTATCTCGACGCTTCGCCACAGTAGAAACGACCCATCGCCACAACGCTACAAAAACGCAGTAACACCAATTGCAAACCCACAGCAGCAACAGCTCCAGAAATATTTAGACCAGGAACAAGGGAGAAAAATAAAACAGCTTCATCTCACGCACAGGGGAGCGGCAGGCAGAGAAAAGGGTCGGCATTCTGAGCCCTTACAGAAAACGGGCATTCTCCTTCCGTTCCTCAGCCCGTCCGTTAAGGTCTAAATACCGCAACACTACTACGGCAACGTCGAGAGCAGGGAACAGCAGCCCTGCCGCTGGACTTGCCGCTGACCCACGCTATTTACGTAGCAGGACGCGTACGCAGAGGGACACGTTTTGCCACACGAAGCCCTGAACTTCCTGAAAATTTACGTTTACCAAAAAAAGCCATTTGGAACATATTGCCAAACAACATTCGGCAAGAAAGCTTTGATGCCTTTGACACACGCAAGTTTTTGGTCACTTGCTATTTGCTTCCTGTTGCTGCTGCTGTTCTTCCTTCAGAAATTCTACTCGTAGCCCAGTTATTCACTACTGGTTCAAGCATTTGCCTTCCTGGTATTACCAGCACATTCACAGAGGCAAATAACTTACTTGCTCTTCTACAATTATCCAAACGACAATTACAGCCATGAAAGAGAAGGAGAGGTCAGGCAGCAGAAGAGCTCTGCAGGCTGGCACCAGTCAATATTGCACTCTCGAAGAACAAACAACAACAAAACAAAACCGTGACCCTGTATCCTTCTTTCCCTTCCCCCCCCCCCCCCTCTTCTTTCAGAGCTCATCCCTGCCTCAGCATTTTGTCTTGTCAGAGCACGAAGCGCAGGTGATCCGTACCCTGACGACTTTTGCGTGTGATGAATGCCTGTTCAGAAATAGTCCAGATCTGCAAGACTGGTGTCATTTCTATGGTTTTAATCATCATAACTCAAATTTTATTTACTCACGCATTTGTGAGGAAACTAATTAACTTTCAGACACTGCCTCTCCTTTTTTTGAGGGGTGGGGGTGGAAATGTGTTAGAGACTGAAAAACATTACGATTCAGAGCTCCCAACCACGAGGGAGTGGTGGAGAAATCAATGAAAGCAAAGACCAACAGCAGCAACATCAACTGAAAGTTGGCTTTCATTCCGATCACGTACTTAAGCGACTCTCCTTGCAAGGCTGTGCCTCGGTCCTAGGAATGACTAGTCCCTTTTTGGAAGGACAAACTTTTTCACTTAAAAGTCCTAGACTGAAGACTCCGCTGAACGGAATGGGGATTGTGCCACGGGACAACATGCCATCAACACTCTTAATGGGGAAGGGAAAAAAAAAAAAAAACCAACCAAATAAAAATCAAGTACCAGTTCCCATCATGTTTCACTCATTACATTTCTACTGGCATCTAGGTGCTCAAAAACGAACTACAGGGACACCACATATTCCTAAAAATTCAGTTATACATAAAAAAGTAAAAGGCTATTTCCAACTTGCCCATAAAATCAGTATGAACAGAGAGAAGAGAAACACTCGACCCCCTAAAGAAGCTAACAGGCAGCTCTGAATTTACCAGACAGGAAATTTCATTCTTTCACCTGAAACAAAAACACATCACGGGACCAGTTCAGGAACAGGGCACGATCTGTTAACAGCAATTTTTCCATCAGCTTTTCGGCACTAGCAGCAAATTTGCCTTCTCTGTGGGTTTAACGTGGAGCATCTGTAGTGCCCTCGAACTCGCAAGTGTTTCTCTCCGCTCCCCCAGCCCGATACGTGCGATTACCTGAGCAGCAAGCGGAATTAACCAGGCAGGATTTTCTTCGTGTGACGCGGAAGGTGACGCTGGGAGAAGAGGAGACAAAGAAATGAACCTGCTTGTCACACCCAGCCAACGGTGAAAAGACAGGGGAGGATTCTGCCGGAAGGGCTCTGCACCCCAGGAGCTCCCGCCAGCCGGTTTCTCTCCCCTTTGCCCGGTACCGAGGGGACGACGACACCTCGCCCGCGCCCCCTCGCAGGGGAGGCTGCCCCGGGAGAGCCGGGGGACCCCCACCTCGCTTCTGCCCGTGGGAATGGACCGGGAGAGACCCTCCACGCAGAGACAGGAGCGTGGCGTGGATTGCATGCCCGAGGGAAGAGGCCGGGCTCCCCGCTGGCAGAAGGACAACTCACCTCCCTGCTGCTCGGAGCTGCTTGCTGCGGACAGCCCTGCCCGCGCCCGGCCGCTCTTCCGCCGTGCTGGGAGCGCAGTCCGGCCGACGGACGCTCCAGCGAAAAGACGCTCCAGCTAATCGCGCCCCCTGCTCGGTTACAGCCGCAGGTACTTTCGCCTCTGGCTAATGCACGCTCCAGACAGCGGACACCCCGCCTCGTTCCAGCTCCCGCTTGCTACAGTTCTGGCTCGTTGAAGCCCCAGCTCCGCACTGAAGCTCCGCCTGATTTCAGCTGCTTCTCCTTACAAGCTCCAGCTACGTGCAACGGTCTGGGCTTTCCATAAGGTTGCGTATCAACTGCTGTCAGAACTGGAGCATTAGGATTAAACAGCAGAGTTACACGCCAAGTAAATATTCGTTAAGTTTGGGCGATTAATTACTTAATAACTATTCTGAGCAGCGCAGAAAGAAGAGCTGGACTCAAAGAGGGCACGTGGGGTCTGAAAAGCGCCTTTTCCCCCCCCCACAGACCATCGCAGATGTTGAGCTCGGCCGGCTGCGTGCCGGCCTCCCGAACTTCGGCGTCCGACACAACCAGACCCCCATCTACGGGGAGGGACCACGCACCCTGCCCGCCCGCCCCCCGCTTCCCCCCGCAGCCCCCAACACCCTCCCACCCGCCTGCAAAACCAGCCAAGCCGGCTCCCGCTTTTGGCCCCCACACCACCTGACTCGGGGCCCATTTGGGAGCCAAAAAACCCGGCTGCTGAGCCTGTTCTCAAGGCCCAAACACGCAGGGCCGGACCTCTGTTTCTGGGCCCAAAGCCGCGCAGCTCGGTCTGTTTCCGAGCCCCCAAATCAGCCACGCGAGCCTGTTGTCAAGCCCCAGGAACAGAAAACTTGTTCTCCATTTCTGACCCTGCAGTGCCCACGGGCGACGCCGAGCGTAGCCACCCCACAGCCCTGCACCCCCGGGGCCCCACGCGCAGTTTCGGGGAGTGCTCGGGACCTGCAGAGGGCCCGGCCCCACGCCTCTGCAGGGCAGCCCCAGCACAGGCAGGGCGTCGCTTCTCGATTGCCGTTTCAGGCTTTATTTCCCCGCCATCACCGGCACGGCCAGGCCCCCCACCCCAAACCTCCCAGCCGAAGCACCCCCGCGGGTAGCCGGGCCCAGCCACCCAGAAAACAAGAAAACCAAAGAAGGGACAACAAGACAGACAACGTGGGGAAAGGCAAGGAGAAGGACACAGAAACAGAGAGAGCGCGGGAGGGATAGGGAGCAGGACAGAGAGATGGAGCAAGAAAGGAAAAAAGGACAGGAGGCAGAACCAAGGGAAAGAGACAAGGACAGGGAGCAGGACAAAGGGACGGAAGAGGGAAAAAAATTAGCGACGGGCTGCAGGACAGAGATGAAGGGATTCAATAGACACAGGGAGCATGACAGAAGGACAGAGAGGAGACAGACAAAAGGGACAAAGAGCAGGCCAGCATCGGAGGGGAAAAAAAAACAACTGCGATGGGCAGTGGGAGAGAGATACGGAAAAAAGAAAAAAATACTGAGGAACAGAAAAAAGAAAGCAGCGACAGCTAGCTGGACAGGGGGACACCGTTAGAAAGGGCGGGAGAGGGAACGGGGCAGAGAAAGACAGACAGAGAAGGTAGTGAAAGAAAGCAAGGCAGAGGGACAGCAAGGCGGGGCAGGGGGGAAGGGACAGGGGTCTGGACAGAGATGGAGAAATAAGCAGCAAGGACAGAGGAAAAGAGACAGAAAGAGGGACAGGGAACATGGCAGAGAAGGAAAAATCAGGACAGCGTCAGGACGGAGATCAAAAACTGGGACGGTCCTCAGGACAGAGAGGAATACGAATACGAGCAGGGAGCAGGACAAAGGGATACAGCGAGAAACGACGGGACAGGAAGCAAGACAGAGCGACAGACAAGAACGATGACAACGAGAGAGAGCAAGCGAGAAAGACAAAGACCGTGAGAAGCACGGGGCGGTGGGGAATTAGAAAGCGAGGTATCAGGAGCCCTGCAGAGAGAGGGAGGGTGAATAAAAAAGGGGCAGGAAGCAGCACAAAGGGTCACAGAGAGTAAGAGATGACCAGGAAGGAGGACGGGGCCAGTGAGATCCAGAATGACAAAAATAAACAGCAACAGCGAGCAAGACAAAGGGAGAGAGAGAGAAACAGAAAGTAGGAAGACGAGAGATAGGAAGGCAGGGACACAGAGCAGCACATAGAGGCACAGAGAGGAAAAGAACGCCAGAGAACAGGCCAGAGAAATCGGGAGGCGGGGAAAGAGGCGGATGCAGATCAGGACAAGGAGATGGAAAAGGAAAAAACAGCAACTGGCTGCAGGACAAAGACGGGGAGGGGCGGGGGGGGGGGAGGAAGAGGGAGTAGGACAAGAGAATAGACAGAAGAGGAGAGGTACGGGGAAGCAAAATTTAAAAAAAAAAACAAAAACCAAATGTCACAGCAGCATGAGAAAGCGAGGGGGAGGGAGGGAGCGACCGGGACGCACAAGAGGAGCGACAGGGCCCCGAGGGCCCAGCACTCACCGCAGCTCTCGCTCTTGGAGCTGCCAGGAGGCCTTGCCAGCTCAGAATCTTCCTTCTCCTTCTCTCCTGCCTTCCTCTTCTGTAACTCCAGTCGCCTGGCTGTCCTCCACATAACGGAACACGCGAGCGCCTCGCTGCTCTTACGAGATGAGGCCCCCTAGACACGTAGCCTCGCTCGCTCGCTCACTACGTGGCCGTACCGCGCTGCTGGTCATGCATACAGACCCCGGCGGTCTGACCTGCTGTGGACTACGAGGAGGGATCCTCCCACACCCAGAGAGGCAAGCTCTCTCTTGCCTGCAGCGGGACGCAGCTGCCGGCCGGCCTTCCGTTTCTTCTTCTCTACCTTTCTGTGGCCTCTCCAGCTTCAGCAGCTCCCGTCCACAGCCAGCAAGCGCTCCGCCTGTCCCTCTGTGCTCCCGTGCCGCGAGGAGAGGGAGGCCAGGCAGAGACAGCCCACGCGAGCCTGAGGCTGCCGCAGTCAACGGCATCCCCGGGGACGAGCGGACAACCGCACTCACAGCGTGGCCTCTGGGAGAGGGAAAGAGGCAGCAGTGACCGTTATTACCGTAGCTCGACCCTGGCCGGAACCCCTCCTTCCGCAGGGGCTTCCGCAGACGCCGCTCGTTCCCCGCGCCGCTGCTAACGGCACCCACGTTCAGGGAGACTCGAGAACATGGGAGAGCCAGCTTGCTGCCCTCACGACAGGGCTCGGGGGCTGCCTGCGGCTACAGCACGGGCTTCAGGGGAGGGGCTGGAGCTGGGGGCAGCCGCACGGGCCGAGCGGGGCCGGGGGAAGGCGCCGGGGGAGCTCCGGCGACTCGGGGAGGTGCCCGCTGGCCGCGCCTGGGGGGTGCCCGCCTCCGTCCCCTCTTCCCTTCTATCGGCTCTCGGGGAACCGCCCGGCGCTGCCCTGGCCCGGCTCGCCTCCGGCGGACCGGGAGCCTGCCGCGGCGGCCGCTTCGCAGCTTCCCGTCCCGCCAGCCCCGGGCGGCCGGCGGGCAGGAGGCACCCCCCCGCCACCGCCCCGGCCCCCGCCGGAGGGGATCGCTCGCCTCACCCACGGTCTCGGCAACCGCCCGCCGCCGCCACGCTGCTCCCGGACACCGCGCATGCGCCGGAGGGGCCGGAGCCGGCGAGCGAACGCCGGGCTGCCCCACGCGCAGGACGGCACATGCGCCTGGGAGGCGCGTCCGCACGGCTGGTCGGGGAGCGGGCGCGGCGGGAAGCCCGCGGAAAACCACGCGAAACCGGCAACGCTCCCGAGTCTGACCTGGTCGGACTCCGGGGGCCGCGGCGGCAGCGAGGACTACGCCGCGCCCGAGAGCCGCGCTGCTGCCCGGCCGCCGAGTCCGCGAAAACTACAGCTCCCGGCATGCCCCGGGAGGCAGCCTGCCCTGCTGCCTGACCCCGAGGGGACGCCGCTTCCGTTTCCGCCCACCCCCACGCCGGCGCAGCCGCAGTCCCCGCCGAGCCCCCAGGGCCGGTCCGGGCGGCTCCAGCGCGCTCCCGCCGCCGCCGCCCCGGCACGGCGCGGCAACCCCCCGCCCGGCTCCAGCTTCGGGCAGCGCCCGCCGCCGCCCCGGCACGGCGCGGCCCCCCCCCGCCCGGCTCCAGCTTCGGGCAGCGCCCGCCGCCGCCGCCGCCCCGGCACGGCGCGGCCCCCCCCCGCCCGGCTCCAGCTTCGGGCAGCGCCCGCCGCCGCCGCCGCCCCGGCACGGCGCGGCCCCCCCCCGCCCGGCTCCAGCTTCGGGCAGCGCCCGCCGCCGCCGCCGCCCCGGCACGGCGCGGCCCCCCCCCGCCCGGCTCCAGCTTCGGGCAGCGCCCGCCGCCGCCGCCGCCCCGGCACGGCGCGGCCCCCCCCCGCCCGGCTCCAGCTTCGGGCAGCGCCCGCCGCCGCCCCGGCACGGCGCGGCCCCCCCCCGCCCGGCTCCAGCTTCGGGCAGCGCCCGCCGCCGCCGCCGCCCCGGCACGGCGCGGCCCCCCCCCGCCCGGCTCCAGCTTCGGGCAGCGCCCGCCGCCGCCGCGGCACGGCGCGGCCCCCCCCCGCCCGGCTCCAGCTTCGGGCAGCGCCCGCCGCCGCCGCCGCCCCGGCACGGCACAGCCCCGCTGCCGCTCCGTGCGTGCGACACAGACCCCGCCATCCTCCTCGGGGCTTTCCCCGGGACCCGCCGGGCGACTGCGCAGCCCCGCCACGGGGCCCGGTGAGCACCCCCCCCCACGCGCACGTGCTCCCAGCCGCCGCCCCCCCCCCCGCGCGCGCACGTGCTCCCAGCCCCCCTGTGAGCCCCCAGCTCCCCCCCCCGCCCCCGGCCTTCGGCACAGGCGACCCCACCTCCCCCGGGCCACCCCCGCCTCCGACGTTCGCCGTCCGAGGGGCGCCCGGCCCCGCTCACCTTCTCCCGAGGGGCAGCCGCAGCCCGGCCACCGCTCCACCCCGCTCCGCTCCTGCCTGGGCTCCCACCGGCCCCGCCCCGGCCCCTCCCCCGGCAGCCCCCCCTTTCCAGGGAGGGGCCGGCCCCAGCAGCCTCACTGCCCGCACCTGCGGCTCCTCCAGCCCCGGCCCGCAGCTGGGGGACCGAAATCCGGAACAAAACTCCTCAACACCCATGGGAAGTTAAGCAGCAGGCACTTCCTCGATTGAATGAAAGATGGCAAGAGTCATCTCATTTGGAAGAGGTGTTAACTGGGGTCAAAATACAGATTTTAATACCCATCTTATTTTAGTTCTAAGACTTGGCGATTGCCAGGTATCATCTTTTCCATTTACCCAGGTCCACCAGCGAGGCCACAAGGGAGATTTCTTCCAGAGAGAGGATAGAGTTATTAAGTCTAAAGTCCACCATTTGCTTTTCTCCTTCATGAAAAGATGAGTGGATCATTTATCATCACTAGTCACCCAAACAGTTAACCCTGAACTTTTCACCTGTCCTTTAATACAGTCAACTCCAAGCTAAATTTTTTCCGTCATTAAGAGGGGACCAAAGATCATTTAAAATATTATTATACTTTCTACAAATACATCCCCATCTTAGAGCTTTAGCTACTAGAGAAAGTCTTTGGAGTTTTGGGGTCAGAGGAGCTGCAAGTATAAACTTTCATACAGCTCTGTTGAGGATGTGTGATTTTTCTCTGGTTGTCTAAAGCAGTCTAAATTTCCACAGACGGTCCCGACTCTGGGTGGCTCTAACAAGGATCCTGGAACTCCAGGAAATTCTAAACAGCGTTTTATATTTCAAATATGATGCCAAGTTCCTTTTTGCACTTGTCTCTACGGTTTTGGCAACTGACAGCCCCAAGGGGTGCCCGTACAAGTGTCTCCCGAAGGGCGATTAAATTAATTCTTTTGTCCACGAGGTGGATGGTTTGGTAATGTTATAATTCACAACGCTCTAATTCCTTCTTTCAAATTTAAAAAAAAATAATTGCCTTTTAAATCCATCCCATTTAATTTGCTAAAATGATTCTCATTGTTCTGCATCTTTTCTCAAGTTTTGGTTAAATTCAATGTCAATATTCTTCACAGAACTAGATTTTCATCTGACTTTGGAATCGGAAGGCAGCCTGTTACTGAGGTTCAATTTTGTGTCTTTACCAAACTTTGAATCAATTACAAAACTAGATTTTTTTTTTTTTTAATCCAAATTACAAAAACGGTTAACATCAAGATTAATAGCTCAAACAATACTTGTTTCATTTTGTTTATCTCATGTTTAGAACCCCTCAAAAAAACCCACATAAACCCTATACACACACAAAAAGATTACTGCCCTCGACAATATTCCTAATAGCAACCCCAACCGTATAAACTTTACACAACTGTTTTCCCAAATAGATAACGTGAAACTTACTTATAGATTTTCAGGTTTAAAGGGCCAGTTTCTTTAGACTTCCAATTTCTTGTTGGTGCTTTCTTTATTCTTGAATAATGAAGCCAAGGTTCTTCTCCCAGACCTTTACTGCTATAAGGGTTGTTAAAATGACTCGATACGGTCCTTTCCACTTCTCCGTGATTTTATATATATTCAATCTAATCTCCCGGTCGGAAGGGATGCGCTGCTACGTCCAATTCTAAGGGTCCAGCTGTGGAGACATACTGACAAAGTTCCTGAAAAGAATTGCTTAAAGAAATCATAACACCTTTTAAAAACCTATCTCCAAAGGCATTCAAGATACTCAGAACGTAGGACTCTTGATATGGTCTTTCATACAATATTTCATAGTGACTTCAATTTGCTTTCTCTTCTGGCTATACTCTGATTCTTAATAGAGCCATGGGTAATGCTCTAACCCATGTGAGAGGTTTCCTGACAAATTTTACTCGACTGTTGCTTAAGGGTATAGTTCATTCTCTCTCTCTCTCTTTTTTTTTTTCCCCCCCACTTGCTTGTGGTCTATGTGGGGTGTGATAGTCTCAATCTATAGATAATACTTTGCTCAACTTGTCTCCTAATCTTTGCTATAAAATGAGGGCCATTGTCAGATGACATTCTTACAGGCACCCCACATTTTGGTATTATCTCTTTGAGCAAGACTTTGACTACTTCCCTTGCTTTCTCGGTGCGACAAGGGAAAGCCTCGGGCCACCCAGTAAAGATATCAACTAAAACTAGGATAGATCCTTCTTTTCAAGGCAATTCTATAAAATCAATTTGCTAATATTCTCCTAAAAAAATTTCCTTCTTTAATAATCCCAAAGATGATCGTATTACTGATTCGGGGATAATTTTATATATAAATTTCACATCCGCTTATAATTGTTTAAGCAATCTTTGTCGTATTTCGCTTTCTGTTCCCCAGTATACTTTGTGATGTTCAGCTCGGGCAACTTCTCTTATTATTGTGGGTGGGACTCTTATTTGACCTGTCGGTGTTACAGCCTATCCTGTTTCATTTTGTTAGCCTGCCATCTAATAATTAATTCTTCATCTTTTTCATTATACATTGGAGTTTCTTTAGGCAACTTTATACTTTTCTCTGGAACTAGTGCTAGGATGCCTTTTTCTGCAGCCTCTTTAGCAGCTTTATCAGCCAGTCGGTTACCTGCGTTCGGACCGGTCTTACCTAACTGATGTGCTTTACAGTGCATTATCGTGACTGCTGTTGGTTTTTGAATGGTTTCTAACAATTTCAGTATTTGTTCTGCGTGCTGAATGGTGGTTCCTTGCGCAGGTAACAGTCCTCTTTCTCTCCGTATCGCTCCATGTGCGCGTACTGCTCCAAAAGCATACTTTGAGTCTGTCCAAGTGTTGACTCGCTTTCCTTGACTTAGTTCCAGAGCTCGAATAAGAGCTATCAATTCAGCCTTTTGGGCAGATATCGTCGAAGGCAAAGTTGGCAACGCAATTACCTCCTCAGTAGTTATTGTCTATCTTGATAAACGTTTTCCTTCACAGATGGAACCGCTTCCGTCGGCATATAGTTCCCAATCCGTTTCTTCTAGCGGCACATCTCAGAGATCCAGTCGGCTGGAGTAAACTCTTTCGATTGTCTGCAAGCAGTCACGTTCCAGTTCTCCTTTAACTTGATCAGTTGTGGAAAACGCAACAGGGTTAACGGTGGTAGTAGTTTTTAGGTAAACATCATCTTGTTCCAGCAACACCACTTGGTATTTCAGCATCCTGCTAGGGGATAACCAATGCCCCCCTTTCTGTTTTAGCACAACCGTTATCATATGGGAAACGTACAGTAATCCTTTGTCCTCAGGTTAAACTTACGAGCTTCCTGGATCAGTAGCACAGTTGCAGCGACGGCTCTCGGACGACCAGAGCATCCCAGACTCACATTACCTAATCGCTTCGAGAAGTAGGCCACAGCTCGCCCACTTGGCCCTAAATATTGGGCCAGGATACCCAGAGCTATACCTCTTCTTTCACAAGCAAAAAGTTCAAGTGTCTTTGTGAGATCTGGCAGGCCTAGGGCTGGCACCCCTATTACAGCCTGTTTCAATTCTTGGAAAGTAGCTTTCTGGGCATCGGTCCAATCCATTGTTTGAGGTTTTGAGCTGCTCCTATAAAGGTCAGGCCAGCAAGCCACAATTTATCATCTACAGGTGACACCACTCGACCATTCCCGGAAATGCTCGTCATTAATTTTTTTCGTCTTAGGTTCGGGGAGACGACAAATTGCCTCTTTTCTCTCAGTTCCCAATTGTCTCTGCCCTTTTAGGATTTTAAAACTCATTTACATAAGTTTCTTCTTTCTGGGTTATTTGGTTTTTTTCTTTTGACGCTCGATATCCACCGATTCCCCAAAAGTTCAAAAAGTTAATAGTTAACTTTGTGCATTGTTCTTCCGTCTCGGCTACAATTAACAGATCATCCATATATTCCGGCAAGATTTCTTGATTACTTTCTTTCTTCCAAATCTCTAAGTCTCGTGCCAATTGATTTCCAAAAACGGTAAGACTATTCTTAAAGCCTTGAGGCAAGACTGTCGACGTATATTGTGTTTTTCTCCCAGTCTCAGGATTTTCCCATTCCAAAGCAAAAACCTCTTGACTATTGGGATCCAAGGGAATACGGAAAAAGGCATCTTTTCGGTCTAACACTGTGAACCATTCTTGTTTCTCCGTTAGGGTCGTTAACAAAGTATAAGGATTTGCTACTACCGGATGAATATCTTGTACTATTTGATTTATTGCTCTGAGGAGGTCTTGAACTAATCTATCATCTTTTTTCATTAGCCTTTTAACAGGCAAGATCGGGGTGTTATATCTGGATTCACATTCTATTAACAATTTGTATCTTAAAAATTTTTGTATTACCATTACTAACCCTTTCTGACTTTCCGGTTTTAGGGGGTATTGTTTAATTCTTACCGGATTCCATCCTGGCTTTAAATCAACTCTCACGGGTTCTGCTTTTCGGATTTACCAGGAACTTCCCAGTCCAGACGATTGGAATTACAGCATTAGACTTTGACTGGTATAATCTTCTGCTGTCGGTAACCATCCTGTTAACAACAAAGCCACTGCTTCGATACGTTTAGTTTCTGGAATTAAAATTTTAATCTCTCCATTTTTAAATTTAATTTCTGCCTCTAAGTTCTCAAATAGATCTCTCCTTAACAGGAGTTTAGGAGAATTTGGCACATACAAAAACTGCTGAGTGACCCGTTGCTTTCCTAATTTCATTGTTAAAGACTTAAAGAAGGGTCTAGTTTCTCGTTCACCTGTTGCACCGACACCACCAATTTCTTCAAAACTTAACTCTCCCTCTAAGGTATTTAAAGCTGAAAAGGTGACTCTAGTGTCAATGCAAATTCAATTTTCTGTTCTCCCAGTTTAGCTGTAACCAGAGGTTCTGCTGGGAGACTCCCTTCCGGTCCCCGTCAGATACGTTCACTTAAAAAGAACAAATCTACATGTGGCACTTTATTCCAGTTACTCTCTCTCCTACAAAACGACAGTAATTGCAATATAGTATTGTAACTCAAAGTTCTGTTCGTTTACCATTTTTCCTGCAACTCACCCCAACGTGCCAATAAACATCCCGACGCTGATGTTTTTGGTATCTTTTCATCAGCAGTTCCATTTCCTGCACTCTTATTCTTAAACAATTTTGCTAATGCCATTATACTTCTATACATTCAAATACCAACTACCAAACAAATGCAAATGACAATCGTCCCAAATAATACACAAAGTCCAACCCAGCAATAGCTTTCGCTTATGACTTACGGGCAGACGCCTAGGCTTCCACTGCAGACGGGGACCCTCCAAGCCCCAACCCTGCGAAGCTTTCGCCACGCCTCACGGGCAGGCTTTCCAAACAAATTCCAAAGCAGCGGCGCCTCACCTTTTTTCCAGGGAACGCTGCGAGGAGCTTTGCGAGTCGAGGGTGATGGTTCTCCCCGACAATACCTCGGTGCCGGCCGGAGTTCGATCGACACTCGATCTCGTCCAGTCTCACTCGCAAGGTCCCATCTGGGTCGCCAAAACCGTTACCAAAATCCAGAATAAAACTCCTTAACACCAACGTGAAGTTAAGAAGCGGGCACTTTGTTTATCGCAGCGCTGGGGACACGGGGGATCGCTCCTCCAAAGGCGTGCCCCACTTAGTATCAAAATCCACCAGTTTTCACAGACTTTTTCTGTCAGGTCATTGTTACCTAAGCTCCTTCTGTAAAAATGCATACTATGCTCGTTCTTAAATTTAACCTTTATAATGATCGGTCCTTTGATTATATAACCTTATCAATATTCTTATTTAAAAACAATCATTGGTCAGTTACACTTAGCTCTGCTGACTGGCATCTTCGATACTCAAATCGAGATGGGAAGGGTAAGGGGGTTTCCAAGCAGCAAACTGGTGTCCACGACAGTTTCCTTGGTTTCCTGAAACAGAACGTAGAAAAGCCAGTAACTTCCTGGTGAGGTTTCTAGGGTTAGCTCTTTCAAACTTTAACAATGTTAAGGTTCCTAGAGTCACGCGTAACACAGTTCCTAAAGTTTCTATGGCTACGTTTCAAACTTGACAATCCTATACGTTATGCTTCACAATTTTACTTCTTAATCAAACCTAACTCTTCTATGTGATTAAATTTTGATTTCTTTACCAGAATACTTGCAACAGCCGGAGCCCAGCAGGAACAGGGGGGGCACGGCCCGACCCCCCCAGCGCCTCACCTCCTCCTCCTCCCCTGGGCTCCCTCACGGCCCCTCACCCCGTGCAGAGGGAGCGCAAACGCAGCCCGGAGGGCAAAGAGGACGGACGGCCAGCGTTTATTCAGTCAGTCGCGTGCCCATCGAGTCCCGCCAGCGAGTCTGCTCCGGGGCTCGGGGCGCCCCCCGGCGCTCCCCCTGCCCCTCAGACACCTCTGATAGCCTATTTCCATACATTCTGTATGGCACGTCTAAATATTGGTATGGTTTTAATATTTTGTACCAGCTGTGGAAACTGGTTTGCTGCTAGGTGACTGCAAAAGTGAGATTTGGTAAATAATTATTAGAAATCTTATACTAACACTACCATTGAAACAATAGACAAAAGTATAGCCAAGCAATCGACTAGCAGAGGTAGGTACTCCTAAGTTTTGCAGTTCTTTGCTCTTATGACTAGATGTTCCTGGACGCTAGATGAGAACAATGCTGAAACTGACCACACGTGATTGAAACTGCGTTAAGCTTCAAGATCAAAGAACAAGGACAAGAATAAAGACTTCGAGGACAGCCAGCAAGAACTTCAAATGGGTCGGTGGTCGCAAAAGCAGCCCTTCGACTCAAATGGATCCTTCATTGCGCGTGATCGGATGTAGGCAGTACTATGATAATCGGTTGCCATCGTTTTTACGTATATGTATTCTAATCTGATTAACATGCAATTACTTATTCTATATAACCTGTTTGTGCTAAAGCGGTGGCATGCACGCTAGGTGGAACTATCCCCCGTGCATCCAGCGCTGCAATGAAGAATGCCTGCTTTCTAAAACTCCAAAACGAGTCTTAGGGAGTTTCTTCGACCGGCTTTTCAGTATCAGAGGTACAAGGGAGGAAGGAAAAAGAAACAAAAGAAAAAAGAAAAAAAACAGGCAGCGGTGTGGGAAAGAGAGGGGACCAGGGGAGGGGCAGGGAGGGACCAGAACGCAGAAGAGGGGAGTCAGGGCCCCGAGGGCCCGGGGCTCACCACAGCTCTTGTTCTTGGCGCTGCCAGGAGAATTTGCCAGTTCAGACGCTTCTTTCCGCTCCTCTCCCGCTCCCCTCCTCTTCTGTAACTCCGGCGCCACGGCCGTCCTCCCCCTAGGAGAACACGCGCCTCGTAGGTCTTGCAAGACGAGGCTTCCCAGGCACGGAGCCTCGCTCGCTCGCTCGCACACTACGTGGCCGTACCGCGCCGTCGGTGCTGCATACGGACCCTGCGGACTACAAAGAGGGATCCTTCCACACGTGGAGAGGCAGGCTCTCTCTTGCCTGCAGCGGGAGGCAGCTGCCGGCCGGCCGGCCTTCCATTTCTTCTTCTCTACCTTTCTGTGGCCTCTCCAGCTTCAGCCGCAGCAGCTCCTGCCCGCAGCCGGTAAGCGCCCCGCCTGTCCCCTCGTGCTCCCGCGCCGCGAGGAGAGGGAGGCCGGGCAGAGACAGCGCGTGCCAGCTTTCCTTGCCGGCGGCGTTTCCTTACCGGGAGGAAGCAACGAGCGCGGCGGCACCTCCCGCCGGTGCCGCATTGCCGTTACCGTCGGACGGCACGTGCAGGACCGGGGCAGCCCCGCGCACTCGCAGCCTCCGGGCTGCAGTACCGAACATTGGTCGCGGGGTGGCAGCGGCGAGCGCTTGGCACAACGCGCCAGCGCGCATGCGCGGCACCCCAGCTGCAGTACCGAACTCTGTTCAATAGGTGGCGGAAGAGAGCGCTGGAGAAACGCGCCGCTACCGCGCATGCGCGGCTCCCGAGCCGCTGTACCGCGTTTTGGTTGCCAGGCAACAGCAGGAGGGCGGCAAAGGCCGCCACCGCGCATGCGCGGCTCCCGAACGCCAGTGCGGCGTTTCGGTTGCCAGGCAACAGCACGAGCGCCGTAAACCGCGCAGCCGCGCATGCGCGGTGGCCGAGGCGTCGTGTCGCGCTTTGGTTGCCAGGCAACAGCGGCGAGCGCCGTAAAAGGCGCATCGCGCATGCGCGGTGCCGAGCTGCCGTAACGCGCTCTGGTTGCCGGGCAACGGCACGAGCGCCGTAAACCGCGTCGCCGCGCATGCGCGGTGGCCGAGGCGTCGTGTCGCGCTTTGGTTGCCAGGCAACAGCGGCGAGCGCCGTAAAAGGCGCACTGCGCATGCGCGGATGCCGAGCTGCCGTAAAGCGTCCCGGTCGCTGGGCAACACCAGGAGCGCCGCCGCGCATGCGCGGTTGCCGCCACGCCGTGTCGGAGCTCCGGCGACTCGGGGAGGCGCCCGTTGGCCGCGCCTGGGGGGCGCCCGCCTCCGTCCCCTCTTCCCTTCTATCGGCTCTCGGGGAACTGCCCAGCGCTGCCCTGGCCCGGCTCGCCTCCGGCGGACCGGGAGCCTGCCGTGGCGGCCGCTTCGCAGCTTCCCGTCCCGCCAGCCCCGGGCGGCCAGGAGGCATCCCCCGCCGGAGCGGATCGCTCGCCTCACCCGCGGTCCCGGCGCTCGCCCGCTGCCGCCGAGACCCGCGCCCTGCGCGCCGCCACGGTGCTCCCGGGCGCCGCGCATGCGCCCGCCCTCGACGGCGCGCCGGGGGGGGGGGGGGGGGGGGGGGGTGTCAGAGCCGGCGCGCCAACGCCGGGCTGCAGTACCACACTTTGCCCACAAGGCGGCAGCACCCGAGGCGGCGGCGCTGCTGCGCACCTGTGCGGTGCCGGCGCTGCTGTTCCGCGCTTTGCCCGCTGAGCGCCCGCCCACACCGCGCACGGGGGGCGGCAGCGGCGTTTCCTTACCGGGAGGAAGCAACGAGCGCGCCGGCACTCTCCCCCCGTGCCGCACTGCCGTTACCGTTGGACCACGGGTGCCGTTACAGGGGCACCACCGCGCCTTTGCAGCCTCCGAGCTGTAGGACCCCATTTTGGTCGCCGGGCAGCAGCATCCCCACAACGATCCTCTTCGGAGCAGCGGCTGGATGAGGGATGACTGACAGCTCAGCCCAGCAGAGACCAGACACAGGCGGCAACTACTTACTGGGGGCACAGGGCTTACGTTGCCCTGCCCTTTCCCCACTCGCAGCCCAGGCAGTCATCTTCATCGCCTCCGTTCCAAAAAGCACCCGAGGGCCTGGAGCGTTTACAGCAGTCAAGTGCAAAGAACAGACCATTCGGGTGCTCGCTTCTGTCCCTGCCCCCCCACCCCATTATCTAGAGAGGAGAAGCAGCACAGGGAGCCTGCAAACGGCAGGGGGGAGGGGGGGTGGTCCCCTGGACCAAGCCCCCAGGGACTGCTGTAGCCCTCTGCATGTGGCATCAGGGTTGCGGGAGTGACAGCAGCCAGTCAACAGATGCTGGCGACAGATTTTAAAAACAAAAACATAACGCCTGGTGCAGCTGACAGCCTGAAGGCAGGCCACAAGAGACCCAAAGCTGCTCTGTGCCAGAGGGGCAGCTCTGTTCAGCAGGGAACGCCGCGCACCAGATGCCAGCGGCCCACCTGCAAGCGAGCGATACCCTGGCGACCCTGGGGCTCAGTTGGGGTGGGCGCACCTTTCCTCACCTCCGTGCTGTCAGAACTCTGCTCTCCCAATCCTGCGCGCACACAAGGCTTCTTGTGCGGGGCTTGTCTCTTATCGAAGAGACGCTGCACGGTGTTACTTACCGCCCCGCCCTCCGGCGTGCAAAGGAATCAGCCGTGAAGCAGGGATAGCAAAGAGGCCTGTCGGGATAGTAGTAGTCCTCAGCAGATGACCGCAGAGCCCTCGAGGTTCCATCTTTGCTCCCTACAGGAGCGTGGCTCCGCACTCCTTGCCGCTCCCGCCAGCAAGCGACACAATTGCCCTTTGCCGCCTGCAACACGCAGTACCTGCACGGCCCCAGTACTGCCGCTTACAGAGCGAGAGGCGCTCGCTATAAAGCGGCAATGAAGAACAAGGACGGCCCGTCAAGATGGCAGGACGAACATAGAGAGCCTCCAGCATTAGCCAGGCGGGGCTTGCAACTCACCTCGTGTCGTGGTTTAACGCCAGCCAGCAACAAAGCCCCATGCGACCGCTCACTCGCTCCCCCGCCCCCAGTGGGACAGGGAGACAATCGGAAGGGCGAAAGTGAGAAAACTCGTGGCTTGAAACGAAAACAGTCTAATCATTAAAAAGAAACAACAACAACAACTTGCAAGGAAAAGAAGAAGGAAAAATGACAGAGAATGGGGTGCAGGCAGCATGCCAGGGGTCTGGAGCCTGATGGATGATGCGGGGGGGGGGGGGGGGGGGGGGGTGGTGGTGGTGGTGTGGATTATGGAAGAGGGAAAGGAAGCGGGGGGGGACGACAGGGGGGACGGGACAGGAGACAGAAGAGCAGGGCATGCGGGGGGGAAACAACTCGCGTGGGTTAAAAACTCGCATGGGTGAAGGGGGCGGGCTGGAGCAGCAGGGGGCATATGGGGGAGAAACACACGCGGGGGGGGGGGGGGGGGGTAGGTGAGGGTACAGAGGTGCATGGGGGGACACGGGTAGGGATGACCTACCCCAGGGAGTCCACCCAGGATGATCCACAGCAGGTAACTCGCCTGGGATAACCCGCAACAGAGCATCCACACCAGATAATCCACACTGGGAGGACCCCCAGCAACACCCCTCAAACTGCCTGTGCTTCACCCCCAATCTTCCCCAAACTGGGGAGTTTTCTGCTTTTTCAAAATACTCCGTTTGGGGTGTGTTTCAGTGCTTTTCCACAACATAAAAAGGGGTGATCTTTTGGTTGTGGTTTTGTGCATGAAAATGGGGTGGGTTTTTTGCTTTCCAGCTGCACAAATCCAGGCGGATTTGGCTTTCCCAGGAGTCCCAAATTTGTTTGGTTTTTTCCGTTGCAGACCCAGAACCAGGGGGTTTGGGGTTGTCCTGGTTTCGGCTGGAATAAAGTTCATTTTCTTCTGACTAGCTGGTACAGGGCCATTTTGGATTTAGAATGAGAACAATGTTGACAACACACCGATGCTGTAGTTGTTGCTAAGCAGCGTTTAGACTAAGTCAGGGACCTTCCAGCTTCTCATACCGCCCTGCCAGCAGAGGCTGGGGGTGCACAAGAAGAGTCGCTGAGCTAAAGGAGGATGCCAGGTAAACAGGTCAGCTCGAAATACACCACCACCTTTAAAAGTTAAGAGCGATTTGAACACTTAAAATCAGCACTTAGGCTAATCGATACCATTTTGAACACCTTCTTAGCATACAAGTAAACACTCTCGCCGGTGTTGGAAAACGTCTCCTCCCTTCCTTACAGCACTGCTGCAGGGAGATAACCCCGGGAGGCTGCGGGACGAGGTCGTACACAATCAGAATCTACGCTTACGGATCCACCGCAACAGCTACAGCCCTTGCGCTGCTGCTGCTGCTGCTGCTTTGCATCTTGCTTGTTTGGTGAATAAAGCTGAAAGCGAAGTGGAAAACTTCAAAGAGCAAAATGAAAAATAAAGAACAAATCTCAATCATTCACTTTACACTAAAAAGGTGTGCCCATGTTTATATACATCCAATAAAAATACTTATACTATAAAAGTATTTGATTTTCCTTTTCCATTACCTTAGCTTGCACAGCTCTGAATTCATACCATTAAATTATCTCTCTCCAAAGTACACAGTTATAACGGGACTAGGGGTTTTTGTGCGTGTTGCATAACGCGGAGGGACACCTGGTCAGCTGAGCTGCCCAAGAGAGGTGTACTGAACTGCCAGGGAAACGCACCATTGAAAGCCAGACAGAAAGAAAGTACTTCAGAGCACTCCGTCAAAACATCAGGAAAAAAAACCCATAACATTCAGTTGCCTCTCTTTTTAAATGTTTAGACAAATACCTAACTGCTTACATACACCTAACAAATCATATACTACAGCTATCTGGCAGTTACAGTTTAAACAATGCAAGTCAATTTGTAAAATCCCCAGCGCTGCAATACCTCAGACTACCAAAAAGGACTGGCAGATTTCCTAATGCTTTTGGCAGTACTGAAGCATGCAGAGCAACACTTTTTCATGTTATCTCGACCGTTACAACTGAGAAACCAAAGACCAGTGATGCCATCAACTTTAGGAAGATGGGCTGTGCTTGGGTCTTTGGAAGGAAATTGACTTTTTTTTTTTCCCCTCTCTTTTTTTAAAGAGAGTGAAAAGTCTCATTACTGATGACTTCTACTGTCAAGTTGATCACCTCTGAAGATCCACTCTGATGGGAAGTTCATAAAACAAAATTTCTTTGAGAGAGAAAGACTTCCATTTTGGAAAATCTCTTTCCAACTGAAGTCAAAATTACACACTGTAGGTGAAAGGAAAAAATACATTACTGAAGCAGTAACTCATCAAAACCACCTCAGGACTCACTGTCACTAGTTACAAGGCTGCTAATGCTTCCTGGGAAAGCCTGGAAAACACACAGATGCGACGCCCATTTGCCCTGTTTTGTCCACGTCTCTTCTTTGACCTTGACTGCTTTTAGTACAGATGCTAATTATCTCCGTAACGTTTTTGAGCACTACTATAAGATATTTAAAAAAAAAAAAAAATCATTGACTGTAAAAGCATAAAGGTTTTATCATGAAAACAAAGTCTGTTTCTTCTGAACAGCTGAACTCTTAAGAACAGTTTCTTCCCTCTTTTAGGACAAAATTAGTTTCACAGTATCATTTACTAGCAAGCACACAGAAACAGAAGATTATGCTTTCAGGAAGAGAAGATAAACTGAGGGAAGTAAACTTTGTATAGGTGTAACATGCTCCAGAACAGAACTTATTTTTAGTATTTGTGTTAAAATATTTAATGTAAAAAAAAAAAGTAGGAGAGTTGGCACACTCTCAACATTAAAGTCCGTACCGCAAGTACCTTTGGAAAAACACAGACACACATCGTAGGCGTACCTTGTACTTGCAGGCCACTACGGAATCTTTCCGTCTGTCTCGTACCGTCACGGCAGAAGAAAGGGCAACCACGGCGAAACGGTGCCAGCTGACATCCAGCTGAGAGAAGAAAAAAAAAACATTAGCACAAAGCTGGGTAGGAATCCAAAGCTGCCTTTTTTTTTTTTTTGTGAAGGTTTGTGAAGACAGTACGACTGAGCGGAGGAAAAACTATTTTTGCGTCATCTTCGGTACAGTTGTTGACACGGGCCACTAGAGCTTTTGCATTTTTCAGACGACTGTGCCTTTTTTTTTTTTTTCCCCTTTCTTTTTTGACTCACTGGCAACTTTACTTTCACTAGAACTCACTTTCCTAGATACACGCAGGTGACAGACATAGAGACCTACCGACATTTTCTCAAGCCTTAGTATAGCCGAGGCTTCATCACCCTATACGTCCCAAGTTGAGTATCTTTGCTAAAGAGCACAGCAACACATCTGTCCTTGTGAACTGCCTCGTTGCAAAAAAGGAATCATTTTTTCCAGGCCGTTGCTCCAAACGGGCAAGATCTTTTAAAACCGCAGTTGTGCCACCAAACCCGCTCAGGGTCCCTCCTAGCTTTTGACCACCCTGAGATTTAACAGGCACACGCTCCATTCCATCTTCCAACAGCAAAAATACGTTAACGCTCTCGGACCCAGAGCGCAACCCTACGGATGTCCACGCACACACCCTGCCGTTTTGATGAGGAGCCACCGAGCATCCCTGCGAGCACAGCTGCACGCGCCAGATCGGTTTCCCCTACGCCGCGAGTTACCGGTTCCGGTGAACGTAGTTTCTGACGCTTTAAACCGAAAACCGTATCTCGACGCTTCGCCACAGTAGAAACGACCCATCGCCACAACGCTACAAAAACGCAGTAACACCAATTGCAAACCCACAGCAGCAACAGCTCCAGAAATATTTAGACCAGGAACAAGGGAGAAAAATAAAACAGCTTCATCTCACGCACAGGGGAGCGGCAGGCAGAGAAAAGGGTCGGCATTCTGAGCCCTTACAGAAAACGGGCATTCTCCTTCCGTTCCTCAGCCCGTCCGTTAAGGTCTAAATACCGCAACACTACTACGGCAACGTCGAGAGCAGGGAACAGCAGCCCTGCCGCTGGACTTGCCGCTGACCCACGCTATTTACGTAGCAGGACGCGTACGCAGAGGGACACGTTTTGCCACACGAAGCCCTGAACTTCCTGAAAATTTACGTTTACCAAAAAAAGCCATTTGGAACATATTGCCAAACAACATTCGGCAAGAAAGCTTTGATGCCTTTGACACACGCAAGTTTTTGGTCACTTGCTATTTGCTTCCTGTTGCTGCTGCTGTTCTTCCTTCAGAAATTCTACTCGTAGCCCAGTTATTCACTACTGGTTCAAGCATTTGCCTTCCTGGTATTACCAGCACATTCACAGAGGCAAATAACTTACTTGCTCTTCTACAATTATCCAAACGACAATTACAGCCATGAAAGAGAAGGAGAGGTCAGGCAGCAGAAGAGCTCTGCAGGCTGGCACCAGTCAATATTGCACTCTCGAAGAACAAACAACAACAAAACAAAACCGTGACCCTGTATCCTTCTTTCCCTTCCCCCCCCCCCCCCTCTTCTTTCAGAGCTCATCCCTGCCTCAGCATTTTGTCTTGTCAGAGCACGAAGCGCAGGTGATCCGTACCCTGACGACTTTTGCGTGTGATGAATGCCTGTTC